>NC_067163.1:9816666-10116666 GCF_903995435.1 Acomys russatus | reverse complement strand
CTTCTTGAGAGAAGGGAAGGATTGTCTAGTTTAAGGGGCTTACTTGTGTCAATGGAACACTGTGTTGACATCCTCTGGTACTTTCTAAAGTTCCAGATTTTGTGAGTTAGGCTCAGCTCCGTGAATGCAGCAAGGGCATCTCTCAGATGCTGTGGCTTCAACTCATATTAAGCTATGACAGGATTGAGCAAGTGACTTCAGAGGAAAGAGTAGCCACCTCCCTGCTGGCACTCCTTCACTCGGGGCTGAAGACACTCCTCTGTGTTTCCACTCCACCTCACAAGGAGTGTCCTGTGGGTTAGAGACGCCTATATATTAACTGACCTTACTTCCTCCCATGCCCAAGATGGCCTATTTTTCAATGCCATCATTTAACAGAGTCACTACTTTTTCTGGTTATTCTTTCATTTCAATAGACTTTCAAGGTCCCATGCTGACAGCATGAAGGGCTATAATTAAGCCAGGAAACTAGCAGTCTCACTAAGGCAAAAGTTAGGGTGAAAGTAGGAAGTTTCTGGATCCTTTGATAACCTCAAATTTAGAAGTCAGTGTGCCTTTTAGATAAACTTTTAGGTAAAGCTTAAATATGTTCTGTGTAGGGGGTGTGACTAGAAACATGGATTGAAATGCGTTATTGGAGCACAAGCAAGGAAATAAGTAAGTAAATACGTGAAAAGAGGGAGAAGAGGAGGAGGAGGAGGAGGTGGTGGTGCTGCTGCTGGTGCTGCTGCTGCTGGTGGTGACCACCTCAGATACAAAGTCCCCACAGAATGTGAACAGGCTGCGAGATCCCAGTGGGCCAGCAGTTGGAGATGGCCACAATTAACCTCGCCTTAGCATTCTGGACAAAGACAGTTTTGCTCAACTGCAGACAGTTGAACTCCCATCCCCCCTCCTCCCACCGAAGGGCACGTGCTTACCACATTTAATTGCAGGGTGCAGGGAAATTGCCCGGCCTTTAAAACGCCAGTGCATTTTTCTCACACTTTGTTGAGTTCTACAATAAATACTTAGGCTTTAAGTAATCTGTTTCAAGTTCAGTCATCTTCTTAGAACTACAGGCTGTTCACACTCGTCCTTCACACTACCATGGCCCAGCAATAAGGACTTTGATTTTATTTGCACATCGCAGGCATGCACAATGTGAACAGAGGACAGAAGTCAGTTATCCCATAAGCTCTATGTAAGGAAGTCGGTGACTCAAAAAGAGCTACAAGGCTCAACTCTGTAAGCCAGGAGAGACCCCATGAGAACGCTCAGCTGTGGCTCGAGATGTCACACAATGAGTGGTGACCTATATCCCTGTGGGTCTAAGAAGCAATTAAATGTCAAGTAGACGGTGGGTGGGTGCAGGTTGCTTCACAGATCCTTACACTATGTGGAAAAAGAGACCCAAAGATGCTTTTCTTGACAACCACACCAACTCTCGAGCCTGCTGCTGGAGGCTGCTGGACTGAGGTCAATGGATGCTCTGAGAACTAGCAAAGCCCATCTCTCTGTCTCTCTCTGTCTCTGTCTGTCTGTCTGTCTGTCTGTCTGTCTGTCTCTCTCTCTCTCTCTCTCTCTCTCTCTCTCTCTCTCTCTCTCTCTCTCTCTCTCTCTCCTTGTGAGTGAAAACAACGGTAAGCCCCCATTTTCCCTCTATAGTCACTGTCTGTCAGCTGCATGCATGCTCATCCTCTGAGTGTCCTTTCACTGACTTTCACAGGATCTCTGGTGCCCCATATTTGGTCATGTGTCCTTGTTGGGGAGACTCAATGACACTCAGAGCAAGGATAGCAGACTACCAAGAAGAGACACGATACCCTAGCATCATATTCAGGGGGAGGAGGTTCCCCCTCAGGCACAGTCATAGGGAAGGGAAATGGGGTGAAAGCTGGAGGGAGGGAGGAATGGGAGGATGGATGGGATGGGATAGCAAATAAGATGTAATATGAATTATTTTATTTTTCAATAAAAAAGATGTGTTAAAAAAAAAGAATGTTCACAGCTGGGCACAGAGCTTGGGTTCTAGTGGAAAGAACATGGTTGAATGACTTTCTGTCCTGCAAATGATGGGACTTACACATGTTTTAAAATTATGGACGGTGTAACTAGATCACTTTGAGTGAGTAACTGTCCGTGAAACTTCTGAGAGTTTGTCAGAAGGCTCCATCCTGTAAGCAGGGGTTCAGTGCTGAGCAACAGGCTCATCTGTTGTAGTTTGGTCTCTGCCACTGCAGTTCTCCATGGATGCCCATACATAAAAAAGGTCTGCTGTATGGAGGGACCCAGTAACTTTCAGAAGGACTTGGACATAGCACCCATTGTTATTTTGAGTGTCAGAACTCTCCTTATAGCTGGCAGAGCCACATTTTAAATTAATGTTTATTCTTAGAACAGTAGCTTGTGATAATAGCCTTTCAGTAAGGAAATGGTGTTGCAGTCCGCAGCTTAAGGGTTCATGTATTTAAATGCAATGGAATTAAGTAACGTAATTGTTTTTCTGTATGCATTTTCTCTTTATGAGTACACATAGGTGAGGTCGGCCTGTTGAGCACCATAGGGTGTATGCATTGATGAAAGGGACATGACTGTGAGGGAGCAGGAGTTAGGCAGACACCCAGGCAGACATATGAGAAAAGTGACCACAAGTTAATAATGAATGTAAAAAATGCCCAGCCTCTTTCTCACCCTCCTGACCTAGGATAAAGATCTGGTAAGCCTTTTATCCTTCACTCCAGCTGACTTGTCCAGGCTGCTCAGAAATGTTCAAGGAAGTTTACTTGAAACTGTGGGCCAATCGGTTCCCATTTCTTTGCCTAAACTGATGAACCCACAATAAAGGGCAGGAAACCTATTCCAGGGCACCAGAAACACAGCCCTCCAGGGGAAATGGCTTTTGATTTCTGGATTCTCTTCCTACTTTGCGGGGAGGCTGTCTCTGTCTCTGTGTGTCTCTGTCTCTCTCTTTCTCTCTCTCTCTCTCTCTCTCTCTCTCTCTCTCTCTCTCTCTCTCTCTCTGTGTGTGTGTGTGCTTCCCTTTTAATAAAGCTAATTACCTGTTGTTCTGCTGTATCTGAGATTTTTTTTTCTTCTGAGTTTAAATTCTACAGTTAGTGGGAGAATGAACCTGACCAAAGCTTCTATAAGGCACCTTGGTGGAAAACAAAGATCTGTGAGGAGGGGCAGCAATGGGGTTGGGCCAGACATCAGAAGAAGCTGTACAAGTCCCTTGTGGCTGTATTTAGGTAGCCAACGGTCAGAACAGTCTCCACACTTGAGTGGAGAGTGGAATATGACTTTCTCACGTACTCTGGTGCCTCACATTTGACCATGTCCCCTGGAGGGGGAGACCTGGTGGCACTCAGAGGAAGGACAGCAGGTTACAGAGAAGAGACTTGATACCCTATGAGCATATACGGGGGAGGTAATCTCCCTCAGGAACAGTCATAGGGGAGGGGAATAAGGGGGAAAGGGGAGGGAGGGAAGAATGGGAGGACACAAGGGATGGGATAACCATTGAGATGTAACAAGAATAAATTAATAATAAAAAATTTAAATTAAAAAAAAAAAGAAAAGCTGGGTTCTCGTCAAGAAGATCTAATGCATTTTTAGTGAGACCTTCTTTCCATGAAACCTGTATCCACAAGGTTTTCATCTCTTGGTGGGAGAGGTGAAGGACAGCACCGCTCAGCACACCACCACCACCAGAAAATGAGAGGCTGCCACACTCAGTGTGACCAGAACATCCAGGATAGAGTCACACTGTGTGTAGAAAGAGTGCAGTGAGGAGAGGGGTGTGCATCTCAGGCTCTGCAGTAGTCTAATAGAGTGTACAGGGCTGGTTTCCTCAAAGGGGAGAAGGTATCCTTTATCCTAAACCTTTGGCCTGCATCCTCAACTTAAGTATCCATTCTGAGCCTGGGCACTGTTTCTCCAACTACAGATCACATCTCTCAACTTCACACCACTTAGGAACAGTATCTCACCCACAGGATTTCATAGCAAGCTCTGCTGCTATCCTGCAGTAGGACTTTTCTATTCCAGTGCGTTCACTTGCCAGACTTACAAACAGCAATGGTTTCAGCAATGCCATGTCTGAGTACATTAGACAGAGGAGCAAGAAGAGCGATGCCTATGCCTCAGCCTATGCCTCACCCAATGCCTTTGAAAGGAAACCCTGTGAAAAACAGGTGATGAGAAGAATAAAACAGTGGATAACAGAACCTGGAAATGCACAGATGTTTAATTTTAAAAAGATAAAAATGGGTCCTCAAAGCAATGGATGGGAAATGATTTGGGGGGAGAAAACAGGAATCTTCTGTGTGAGGAAAGTAAAATGGAAAGAAAATAGGTTATTTAGCTCTGTCATCCATCCGTATTGTTGTAAAATGAGTTTGAAGCTCTGGATGAATCCTCACCTGTAAGGTTAGGAATGGCTTGTTAAATTGTTGCCTGTCAGGAGCCATAGGACCTTGCCTGACCTGCCCCAGTGGCTGAGAGGCCTTGCTCGCTGAAAGCCACAGCTGTCTGCATACTTGAGATAATTATTCTGCCTGGCTACCACAAAGATCCAGCCTGACCTTGAGAAAGAGAACATTCGATGTATCGAGACTTCTGTATAGTCGCCCCACTCCACACCTGCTGTCCTTGGGCCTGGTCCAGAAGATTTTGTAACTTTCCACTGCATTCCTTCTCACCCCCGCCCTTTCAGAAGCTTATTATAAATTTGGATACCCCCTTATAATAAACGGCCCTCGATAAGCAAGTTTTTCCTGGGCCCATGTCTCTGTTCTCGTCCATTCTTTATTCACAGGTCGTGACCCTCCTCGCCACTTCACGAATAACTGAACCCGCAGGTCGGGAACAGTTGCCTAAAAACAGGGCTTAATAAAATGGAGGATCTCACTCTGTCTACTTTCCCTAGGTTTACGATGGAAAGGATAGCTCCTCAAGGTCATTGGGAGTCTTCACAAAAAGCGAACTGATGGGACTGGTGCTAAATAGCACCTCTAACCACCTGAGGCTGGAGTTCAATACCAACGGGTCAGACACCGCCCAAGGCTTCCAGCTCACCTACACCAGTGAGTACCCTGTGGCCAACCACACTTTAACTTGGTTGCTTAGTTAGGGCACACCTACTACCTAGCCTTACAGTAAGCTTACGTGATGGGTTTATTTGCTAGCTGTACACTGTGCTCTGACCTGAAGTTTTAATTATCTCCACTGTTGACTGGACAGTAACTTGGGCATTTTAACAGAGGCGCTAGTTTTAAATTGATCTATATAGAAGACTTCTTAGTTTAATAATGAATAAGTTTGGCCTGAAAAGGAAACATCTTGTAACATTTGGAGACCTACAAACACAGATTTTTGTGTAGTGAATATGGTCAAAACCTGATGAACATGCATGTGAAAGATTTAGAGAGCATATTTGATATAATTATCAGTAATCTTTGAAGGACTGATTATGGTATGTATTTATACACACAAAGCCATATATATATAAGCACATATATAAATATATAACAACTAGGCATAAGAAAGATTTAGAGAGAATATATGGTATAATTAATAACAATCTTTAAATGACTGATATATAGTATAAATACATATTTGTATGACATTCTTTTTTGAAATTGGTTTGCTATGTTTATTGGTGCATATGAGTAGGTTCCTATGTGAGTTGATGTGCGCCATGTGAGTGAAGGAGCCAGAGGGTATTGGACTCCCTGGAGCCAAAGTTACAGGCAGTTCTGAGCCACCTAATAAGGGTGCTGGAAAGTAAACACAGGTCTCTGGCATAAGCAGTATGTACGCAATTGTAGGCCGATGACCACAGCACTGTGTGCATGTTCATATATGTATTTAATCATATGCATCTGTTTCTCTGAGCAGAACACCAGTGTACGCAAGGGGGTGTGGTCACTGATAAGGACAGGGCTATGTGTTGCTTTGTATCAGTAAATGAATCTGCTCGACTAAGATCAAATATATGGAATGAAATTCAGATTTTTATCGATCTGATAGTTTTGGCTTTGTGATATTGACTCTGGGGCCCGAGAAGCTGGAAATTTTCATGTTTTATCATGGAAGTGCATGAGAACTGTCAGAGCTGATACTTCTGTTCAAAGGATAAACATATGAGGGACAGGGAAAGTCTCAGTCCCACAGATACTATCCTGAGCTAGTACAGGTGTCCAACAGGAAGATAAACTACCTCAGGCCCTCCTCTGTAGATGACATCCCAGTTGAAGAGTTGAAGAATTTTGGACAAAAAAGGACTTAGTGCCCAATTTTATGAAAAAAGCCACTGTTTCCTGTTTGTGAATAATGCTGTTGGAATAAACAGGAGTGCTTGTTAGCTAATTCACACATGTAGTAAGTAACAGTGGACATCAGTATTCAATTGTAATTACAAATCTCTTTAGATGAATCCCACTTAATATTCTCACTGTCAGAAGATCCTTTGGTTTAAGACTGAGGGGGACCTCCTCCCCCTCTATATGGTCATAGGCTATCAGGTCTCATCTTGGTAGCCTGCTTGTTCTTTCTTTGAGTGCCATCAAGCCTCCCCATCAAGGGGAGGTGGTCAAATATGGGGCACCAGAGTTCATGTCAGAGTCAGTCCCCACTCTCCACACAACTGTGGAGAATCTCCTGTCCATTGGGTAGATCAGAGTGGGGGTTCGATGTTTACTACTTGTATTGTCCTTGGTTAATGCAATAGTCTTAGACCTATGGGAGGGGAATAGGGTGAAAGTGGGAGGGAGGGAGGAACAGGAGGATACAAGTGATGGGATAACAATTGAGTTGTAATCTGAATAAATTAATAAAATTAAAACTAAAATTAAAGAAACCTCAGAATAGAAAAAAATATACCTGGCAAGGAAAAAGAAGGTCCTTTGTGAGCTGTTGCAAAGCCCCTGTGGTATGCTTATAGGCTGCACACTTCCTTGAGTGACCCCTTTCCTACCCAGTGCTCTCTATCCTTAAGTCTGATGGCTTCCTTCTTGGGTGTCTTAATCTCCATTTGCTAGCTCTGCCTCTTGGAAGAGCATAGCTTTGATTGTAGAAAACCTTTCAGTAGTGTCCACAAAGTAGTATATGAAGACAATATGCCCACACTTGGGTAGGTGGCCCTGTAGTTATTTTTCCAATGAACGCTTTTTTTTTTTTTTTTTTTTGGCACCTTTTCTCACCAGCCACATCTCCTGTTGTGATTCTTTACTAAAAGACAGGAAATGTTCACCCAAGCCACCCATCTGTTACCTGCCCAACACACTCCTCCCAGCTAGCAAGTGGCTAAGCTCCCAGGTGTTCTCCCAAGGCTGTCCCAGAAAAGGCACGGAGCCTGACTTATACTGTGCCATTGCTTTTCCCACACTGCGAACTGCTTCTTGCCTCCAGTTGGTGTGACTATTTATCTACAGGCATCCCATACTGCGTTCTCATGGGTGTGTATGGGGCATCTGGAGTCACCCACGCTAGATTCTCAAGTGACTAGCTGTGAGATTAAGAGGAAATCACAAACCATCTCCAGCCTTTTGATATCACCTTCACTTTATAAACAGCATGTGGGAGATCCCTGTGCTCCAATCCCTGGATCTAGTAGAGCCTAGAGAGTGCTGGCTTGTGTCTGGGGTGACCACCATCACCACTGACTAGGCTTCTGTAGAGTCATCTTCCCAGCTCACCCCTGCCAATTTAGATAATGAAATTCTAGGTTTCTCTTTGACATTTAGCCCAGCTGACGGCCTTTGGGTCTTTCTGATTCACTGAGAATTTTTCTTAAGCGATCCATCCATTGTCCATTTATGGGCACCTTGCAATTATAGGACCTGTGTTTTATTACATAGAAAGTCTGATGTTCCATGAACAAATAATTGGCAATACTTGGTCTTGGGGTCTCAGCAGGTTCATCTGGACAGGGGACTGACCTCCTCTACCCCTCTCACCCACAGTCATACTTCCTTATTACTATCTGAAGAGTCACAAGCCTGGGAGTTTTGTTTGTACAACGTTCTCAGAACCGGGTCACGTTGTCTTGTGGAAATGATAGCAGTAATATAGACAGGATGGTGACAATGGCTGTAGAATCAAAACACTATTGATTTTACATGAAGGCCCTAGGTTTAAGCACTTAGTAATTAGATTTAAGAGATCCAAAGCTCCCACAATGTAACCCAATACTCGAAACAAGTTTTTATTACTGAAGCTAGGATCACAGGTGATCTTAACTGCCCTCAATAGGCCTGCAGCCACCTCTTGCTAGCTTTGCATCACTTGGGAAACATCAGGATATACAGGATTTGGATGTACTAATGTACCCACATGGGTGGATTTTACTTATCACAGTGAATACAGAGCTCGGTAAGCACAATGAAGTGTTTAGAAATAAGCACAGAAAATATTTGAGCGTCCTTTAAGACAGATTCATGCAATTCCTTACTTTGTTAGGGTCCCAGGTCTTCCTAAATCACTATTTTTTCAATACATTTGAATATTAATCCAGATCTTAAAGTGATTTTTTTCTGAAGTTTCACATAAGGAGCAGTGTGATCGCACCCCAAATCTCAGCTTGTGACTAAAGTCCAGAGCTGCTGGCCTACTAACTTGCAGGAATATTGCATGACTGCTCTTAAAAAGATAACGTATCCACTGACTGATATTTATATAAACAAAGACACTGGTCAAGCTTGAGCCAATTTGTAATAAATATGTAAACTGTTTAGCTGTTAAGCTATTACTACTGCTTAAGGGGTAACCATGGACACCAAAGGAACACTTGTAAGTAAACCTCCCTTGGAAACAGGGGTGTCCTGGACTGACTGAGGGACACTCCCATGATGTCACCACATCTGGGATCTATTTCTCATAGTCTTTTTTAGATCATGGACAACAGTGTCCAGTTTGCGTCCCTCTGCACTTTACAAGAATGAGCAATCTGCTATGACCTGAAGAGGGGGGATGATGAAAGACACACAGACAAAGGTGCAGAAAAGCTGGGGTTGGGGGAGGGGGTCACATGCTCTGATGGGATGCACAACTGGCAGCCTGGAAACACAATGTGTTTATTTTATACACTGAGCAGAGGAAGCAGATTTATCATAAACAGTTGAAAGAGGAGGCAGATGTGCATCCAGGAGGAGGAGGATGCAGTCTACACTCTCTGTACACACCACCAGCATCTGCACATGGGCCAAGGGGATGGCTCGGCCATTTCCATGGGTCTGAGGCCTTCAGGTCCTTGACACAGCTGTGTTTATATCAACAGTGTCCATTCGCTCAGGACTTCATCCATTCTCCAGTGTCCTGAAAGGTGATGCAGAAAAGGTCCTTTCCTAAGGTCCAAGTTGAGCTCTCAGAAACACTGAGTGCCCCATCGGGCCCAGGCAGGGAGGAGGAAGAGCTGCAATTTACGGGTGTTTTATCTTGCTTTCTGACAATCTATACAAGATTCCTCAGCTGTCAGCAAATACTGCAAATTGACCATGGTTATTCTGTTTTCTTACTATTTGGACAAATACACTTTTTTAGAAAATTTTTTGCAAATTACTTTGAAATCCTATAATGAATTTATAATTATCTTTAAAATATATTGTTCTTTTTGAATTTTGTAAGAACATCCTTAAATAGCCATTTTTTCTAAAGAAACTCTTCTTTAGGCTGGAGAGATGGCTCAGAGTATTAGTTTTTGGTGCACAAAGATGAGGACCTTAGTTCAAATCCCCAGAGCATATTAAAACCCAGGAATGGCTATGTGCCTATGATCCCATATCTACAGGGGGATCACCCAGTCATGGCTATGTGCCTGTGACCTTGTCTCAGCAGGAGGCAGACACATAAGGATCACTGTCAGTTCTCAGCTTTACCTCAGGTTCAGTGAGAGACCCCATCCATCTCAAGAAACTAAGGCAGGAGTCTAGATATCATCTTCATATGTTCATTGGTATGCACCCTCAAAACACACAGACACACACACACACACACACACACACACACACACACACACACAGGTACATTTCAGTATAGGCTCTCACAGAGATGCTGAAGAAGAAAACTGGCTCCTGCTATGTTGTGCACCAAGTTGTTTAAATAATGAGAACTTAACAAATTCTTGCCACAGTTTAACCCAAGCAGTTCCTACCTAGAAGTAGACAGAGAGCCACGGTCCCAGGGTGTATGTCCAGCTGTCCAGAGCAATCCCTCTTCCTGATTACCACAGACTGTGCAGATGTTATGTAACTAAAGGCCACTGGGTGTTATTCTGAGTCAGATCACAGCTGTGGCTCCTGCTAGGTCGGACCTGATGCTGGAGGGTCGTGGTCAGAACTTGTGAAGCTGGTCACTACAGAGGAAATTGCTACCTATGTACAGAGGTAAAATACGAATGCGCATCTGTAGAGTGTATCTGCAGGCGTGGGAGAAGTCAGGTCGTGCCTCTGATCCCTAGAGAATAATGTGGTTAAAGGTGCTCATCACTGTACCCAATTGCAGATCATATTTGAGTTTGACCGTTGCCATATTGTTACAGGGTGTGTGTGTGTGTGTGTGTGTGTGTGTGTGTGTGTATACGTGTGTGTGTATGTGTACATGCATTGGTGTATGTCTCTCTTTGTCCTCCTCTCTCCTCTCTCCTCTATCTTTTTCTCCTCAACCCCCCTTCTCTCTCTCTCTCTCTGTGTGTGTGTGTGTGTGTGAGAGAGAGTGAGAGAGAGAGAGAGAGAGAGAGAGAGAGAGAGAGAGAGAGCACAATTAGAGTTTTACAGAAGAATAGATCATGATTGAGGTCTAAAATATCCATGGGAAAACGTTCTTGGTGCTAGACATCTCTCACCTCATTCCTTAGGATTGGATTTAAATGCCATTTTTCTATACGAAACTTGCCCACTGTTTATTTTCCTAAGCAAGAATATTGCTTTTTTTTCTATGTCCTAAAAGCTCCAAAATGTTTGTCTATATCTTTTGTTTTTGCTAATAGGATATGATCTGAGGAGGATCATAACACAGTCAACCTGACATAGAGACTTCAATAAGAATCAATAGACATGGCCTAGAATTTTTAGAAAGAAGGCATGCCTGAAATCAAGGGGATTTTTAGAAAAGACAACAGAGTCTAGGAAAGATGTGGAGTATCAAATGGCCTTTGAACACATGAGGCCCTGTAGGAAAGCTCAGTGGAGAGGAAGATGCAGGTGCAGGGAAAGCAGAATGAGCTGAGGTAGCCTAGTGAGGAGCTGATCACAGAGACCTTCCAAATTGTCCCCATCAAGGTGGCACACACAGTGGGTGAGCGGAGAAGTCACGCAGAATGCTGGCAGTCTGAGAAGGGTGAGCTCACACTGGTCCAGATGCCACTATTCAGAGAATGACTATGGCTACAAATGGCCCTTGTGACACCACCACCATCCACAAAGACCTGAGCATAAATGAAATCCACCTGCTGGCTTCGCATTCATGGGCAAAACCCTGAGCATCAATACTTAGACATCAGCACTCATGTGTTAGGTATATAAATTGAATATTTTTATACTTCCTCCTGCCCCCAATCCTCAAAGGTTGACTGGATCACATAGGATCAAACATTGTAGAAGGGAGCTTTGTAGGGACCACCAGATGTATGTCTGTGTGGAGAGCCCTGAGCCAGAGGAAGCTGAGGTTCAAAGCCATTGTGAGCGTGCACTGTCATGGAGGCATAGGAAGTAGGGCAGCTTCCCTTCAGTGTTGCCTTTACTGAAGTGACTTCCTTCCTGATCCCACACTTACCTGGGGACATCCTCATTACGATGATGTGGATGCCAAGGCAGCTCTCCCTAAAGAAGGAGTGTGATTTACTGATGTGGACACAGGGATTCTAGAACATGGAAGGACTCTATTAGGTATCTTAAATTAGGAAATTGGCACGCTGGCAGCATATTAAGGTGCAGGACTAGGTGCCACTGTTTTGGATACTCTGGCAGAACCAGGTAGCTGAGGTAATAGTGATTTTATTCTTCTGGATCAACTGTTGTCTGGGAAGCTTACTGCCTCCTTCTGCTAACACAGGCCTAGTCCTAGAAGCTTATAACCTCCATACAGTCTAACCTAGGCCTAGGATGTTTTCAGCCTCTGAGACTTACGGCTTAATGAGCTCACCCTTACTCGTTCTTCCTGAGCTCTGGGCTGGCGGGTTCAACTCAGCCGTTCTGGCTAAAACTCCTCTCCCAGCTGACTTATTTTTTTTTTTTTTTTTTTTTTTTTTGTGGTGGCATACACCTTTATTTTTTTTTTTCTTTTTATTAATTTATTCTTGTTACATCTCAATGTTTATCCCATCCCTTGTATCCTCCCATTCCTCCCCCCCCCCATTTTCCCATTATTCCCCTCCCCTATGACTGTTCCTGAGGGGGATTACGTCCCCCTATATATTCTCATAGGGTATCAAGTCTCTTCTTGGCTACTTGCTGTCCTTCCTCTGAGTGCCACCAGGTCTCCCCCTCCAGGGGACATGGTCAAATGTGAGGCACCAGAGTATGTGAGAAAGTCGTATCACACTCTCCACTCAACTGTGGAGAATATTCTGACCATTGGCTAGATCTGGGAAGGGGTTTAAAGTTTACCTCCTGTATTGTCCTTGGCTGGTGCCTTAGTTTGAGCGGGACCCCTGGGCCCAAAATCTGCCTATCATATTGTTCTACTTGTAGATTTCTAGGACCCTCTGGATCCTTTTTATTTTGCTGTTCTCCCATGCGTCTCTCATTTAGAGTCCCCAATAGGATGCCTTCCCCCTCTGTCCCAGTTTCCTGGTAAGTGAAGGCTTTCGTGGGACATGCCCCTTGGCTAGTATGCAGATATAAGTGAGTATATACCATTTGATTCTTTCTGCTTCTGGGTTAACTCACTCATTATGATCATTTTCTAGCTTCAATCCATTTATCCACAAATTTCGGGAATTCCCTTGTTTTTAATAGCTGAGTAGTATTCCATAGTGTATATGTACCACAGTTTCTTATCCACTCTTCTACTGAGGGACACTTAGGCTGTTCCATGTTCTGTCTATTATGAATAAGGCTGCTATGAACATGGTTGAGCAAATTTTCTTGTTGTGTGCTGGAGCATCTTCTGGGTATATTCCAAGGAGTGGAATAGCTGGGTCTTGAGGAAGCCCTATTCCCATTTTTCTGAGATAGCACCAGATAGATTTCCAAAGTGGCTGTACTAGTTTGCATTCCCACCAGCAATGAAGGAGTGTTCCTCTCTCCCCACATCCTCGCCAGCATGTGGTGTCGCTTGAATTTTTGATCTTAGCCATTCTGATGGGTGTAAGATGGAATCTCAGAGTTGTTTTGATTTGCATTTCCCTGATGACTAAGGAGGTTGAGCATTCTTTAAGTGTTTCTCAGCCATTTGATATTCCTCTGTTGAGAATTCTCTGTTTAGTTCCAAGCCCCATTTCTCAATTGGGTTATTCGGTTTGGTGGTGTTTAATTTCTTGAGTTCTTTATATATTTTGGATATTAGACCTTTGTCAGATGTAGGGTTGGTGAAGATTTTTTCCCAGTCTGTAGGCTGTCGCTTTGTTCTCTTGACAGTGTCTCCTGCCTTACAGAAGCTTCTCAGCCTCATGAGTCCCAGTTATTAATCGTTGACAGTAAGGCCTGGGCCGTTGGGGTTCTGTTCAGGAAGTTGTCTCCTGTGCCAATATGTTCCAGGGCTCTTTCCCACTTTTTCTTCTAAGTGAGTTAGTGTCTCTGGTTTTTATGTTGAAGGTCTTTAATTCCACTTGGATTTGAGTTTTGTGCAAGGTGACAAATATGGTCCAGTTTCATTTTTTTTACACATAGACCCTCAGTTAGACCAGCACCATTTGTTGAAGATGCTATCCTTTTTCCATTGAATGGATTTGGCTTCTTTGTCAAAAATCAAGTGACCATATGTGTGTGGATTCATATCTGGGTCTTCGATTCGATTCCACTGATCAACCAGCCGTTACTGATGCCAGTACCATGCTGTTTTAATTACTATTGCTTTATAGTACAGTTTGAGATCAGGTATGGAGATTCCTCCGAGCAGCAATCTTTTATTGTACAAGAATTGTTTTAGCTATTCTGCAGCTGACTTATTTTCATCTGGCTTCTCTCTTGGTCTGGAATTGCTCTGCTTGGCTTCAAACTAACTCAGCAATTTGCTTTAATCTTCTGTCTCCTTCTCATTTTCTGGCCTGTTCCATCTCCTGAATTCTTTCTCTCTCTCTGAAACCCATCTCTCTATTACTGTCTTGGTAAAAACTGTCTGTAAAACTGCCTCTTAAGCAGCTACCCTTTCCTCTCTCTTCTCAGGAGAGTTGGGCATTATCCTATTCGGTCAAATAATTTCTGATTCGTCACCTTTTCTGTCACTCAATTAGACATCACTTTCAAATATGGATGCCTCCTTCAATAAACTAACTTCAATTTTGTTTGGGATTAAAGCCATGTACCACTATGCCTGGATCTAAGCTTTTATTTTACTTGATACTTGCTCTATACCAGGCTGGCCTTGAACTCAAATCTGTTTGCCTCTGTCTCCTGTACTAAAGTATGTTTATATTCCAGCCAGATCACACAGACCTAGATCTCTTGCCAGAACAACCATGTTCTGAATTAACATTCTTCTACAGTCTGATTCTACAGAATGACCCTGAGAAGTCTTTGAAAGCCACTAGCTTGCCTTGGTATAGCACCAAACAGCTGTTACATGTTTCATTTTTGTTTCCTGTTTCAAAAGGACAGGCAGTAGGGTGGGCAGCCCACAATCATAGATGCTTCCAAAATGTTATAGAGAAATTCCTGTAGTTTAAAGCTTGCAGGAGCAGATACACACAGCAAGGTGGTCTGTGGTGGTCACCTCAGAGTTAAAAGAGCAGTTCTGTAGGACAGGGCTCTTGTCACACAGAGCTTCTCAGCAGGATGGACTCTAGAGAAGGGAGAAGACACGTCTCAGGAAAGGCCTGCCTGAGAGCACCCTTACCATGACAGCACTGAACGGTTGGTTCTGTGTATAGGTGAATTAACTACAAGCTGGACCCTCAGAAGTTCCCAAGTTCAGGACCCATGCAGATGGCTGTTTGGTTGGAAAAAGGGGAATGGAGACAGTCATTGGTCCTTTGTTCATCCATCCAAGGGCTGCTTTTCTCTGGATGAATGATGTCTAATCGGCTAGCCTCTGAAACTGCTCTTTGTGTCCTTGCCTTAGATTCTGGTCTTGCTTCATTGTGCTTAGCTGCCTCTTCTCTTACAAAACTGTCATTTTTATTGTGTGATTGTCTGAGGTCTGTTGCCTCTGTTTTTAGTCACCAGCTTTCATGTCACAGAGGCTGCCTGGCTTTTCACAGCATGACAAGCATGGGGCGCCTCTCTGATCACCTCCATGGTCTTGGCTGAATAGATGATTACACTGCCTGGATGTATAAAGGGGAAGCCATATACTATATCTGGCCTTAAATTTCCAGTTTGTCATGGTGTGTGTGTGTGTGTGTGTGTGTGTGTGTGTGTGTGTGTTGTGTATTATATTATAGATTCTCCAGTTGAGAACCACAGACAAGTTTATTGTAATATCTTAGAGCTAGATTCAGATCCTTACATGGATTGTAGACTCCTTAAGTGGGGGGAGGTTCTTTTAATTTTTATTTACATGTATTTTGGACATAATTCCAACCCCATAAGCTCTGCTTGTTGTTAGGTTCCACAAATAATAGAACTTGGTAAAGAAAAGCAGGGACAGGCATAGGAAGCCAGAGACACATCTACTTGGCGGCCCAGCGAGGAAGCACAGAAGAAACAATTCTTTCTAATTTCCTGTAGGGAGAGTACTTCTTTTTTGTGTTTTCAGTAGCCTTGCAGGGATATCCAAGAAAGAGAACAGTGTCAGAAGTTTGACCCGTGACAGGAAAAATGGCACAAACACTAAGTTTGGGTGTGTGGTAGATGTACCCAAAAGGACATTCTTGTTTTATGATAGAAAACAGTTGGTCACTAGGCTCTTACCTTTTCCATCCCTACAGTGTGTGGTCAGGGAGGACCCACACAGGGCCACTTGGTTTAGTAGCAGAAAAGGTCAGCCTTGGATCATTATAACATAAACTTGAGGTCCTGATTTGGTCTTTCCTAGAGCTGGTTTAGGGGGCAGTTACCCTGTGTCCTTAACATGGTAGTAACAACAGAAGAGAGGTTACTGTTCGCTGAAAGCCTGCACTGCTGTTCTCTGTGTGTCCCTTCTGTGTTGGTCAGCTTCCCATTGCATACCTGAGAGCAACAGTTAAAGGTCAAAATTGATTTTGACCCATGATGTTAGTCCATGCTCACTTTGTCCAGCTGTTTACAGAACTGTGGGGAGGGAGCACATCATGGAAGGAGCGTGTGGTAAAAGAAAGCTCTCTTCATGGTGACCACAGGATGAAGGAAGGACACAGGAATGAAATATTTCCCCCAAGAAGAGGCTTCTATAGCTACCACCTAAGTATTCCCTCTAAGACTTGCCATTGCTTCCCAGTAGCCCATTAAATCACGAATCCATTAGTAGGTGGATCCAACCATGGGTCGGACTGAACACCACCTCCTCATATCCCAAAGCCTGGAACACTGCTGTATTGTGGGCTAAGTTTTTACCATGTCTGCCTTTCTGGATGTTTAAGAGCTAAACCATATTATCATTAAGGAAAAATCCCAGACCCGGAGGGATTTTCATAGCATCCAAGAAAACTCAAGCTTAAATTTCAGTTCTATAATAAGATTTGTAGGTAATGGTCAGATATGAGTGTCAAACTTCAGGAAAAGAACTGGCTTATACCAGAAGCATGGCTGTTGAGTAGATATGAAAAATTTAATAATCATATCATAAATAATAGGAAACAAGTTAGATTTGAGCCCTGGGACCACATAAAACTGGATGTGATGCCAGATGCCTGTAATGTGAGTACTAAGAAAGTGGAGCATGAGGATCAGAAGTTCAAGGTTATCCTCAGCTACCTAAGGAAATCAAGGCTAGACTGGAATACACAAGACCCTTCCTCAACCTCACTCCCCCAAAAGAAATATAATGAGCCTAAAGTATGCCCAGATAGAGACACTGTACAAGTACTGAGAACACTCCAGAAGGCTAAGAGCAGAATGGGAAACATATTCTGTATTTACAGACCTTGAGGTCATGATTGACAGGTTATACTGCATAGGACTGGCAAGTGTCCAAAAGAGTTTGATGTAATTTGGCAGGGGTGGGGGGGCGCAGTTGCAGTTCCCCTCCCCGTCCCTCTCCCATACATATCCAAAGTCAGTATCTACTTCTGATAGAGATGCTACCAACCAACTTCACTAACCATGAATGAGACTCAAGGACTTGACAAAGTTCTCCTGTCAAAACTGATTATATTTGAAAACTAATGGGCATGCCGCTGCCAACACTCAATACAAATTCTAACAACTAATCTTGCTGGAAATGCAGACAGAGTTTCCAGACATTTTGGTGCCTGTGGGCAAGCATCATGGCTTTAAAGTTCTATAGGCTGTGCCATTCAAAGAATAGCATCCCTAACTTTTTACAGATACTTTTCAATTTTTACGTGTATGAGTATTTTTTCCTGCCTGAATGTGTGAGCATCATATGTGTTCAATAAGTCCCTGCGGAGGCCACAGTGGTGTGTCAGATGCCCTGGAACTGGAGTTAGAGGAAGCTGTGAGCTGCCTAATGCAGGAGCTGGGATTTACACTCATGTCCTCTGCAAGAGCAACCAGTGCCCTTAACCACCAAACCATCTCTTTGGCCCCTTATCCTCTTAGTCTTTATTGTGTTTTATACTCTAGAGCATGATGGCAGGACAACTCACCACGCAGTGAATAGCCCTAAAAGCTGTTTACAACTGTACAGTGAACCAAGACAAAGTGTAGACTAGAGCTAAGTGAGGAAAACAAGAAAATTGACCTGCGCGGTGGTCCATGGGAACAGTTACAGACTTTTATTTAATTTCAATGGATATTAAAGTTGAGATAAATATAACATGTTGTCTTACAGTGTTATCATGAGACACTACTTTGTCTTTATAGACTTTATTCAAAAGAGTTTCTGCAACAGGCTTTTGCTCCCAAATAGCCATTAATGCAGCTGGGTAAACTGTTGGAAACTGTCCTAAGCATGATTTGTTTTCCCATGGCTGGATGCTAGGCAACTCTATGAAGACATTTAAAAATAATAGGTGGTTCTTTGTCAATTTCCTATTGGTGTGAAGCAAATTGCCGCACACACACACACACACACACACACACACACACACACACACACAGTGCACACCCATTTGCTCCGCGTGTGCATGATTCACAGCTCAGCTTGTCCTCAGGGTCCTCACACACTATGATGAGGGCTGAAGCCCTTTGAAGCTCTGGCTTGTGGTGCCATATTGCTGCACACCCTTGCCTACCATCTTTCTTTGAAGTTCATGGTAGCCTTCCAGGTACTTCTGAGCTAGTCCCTCTCAGAGGCTAGCCTCTTTGAAGGATGTCCCCTGATTGCTGAAGTTTCTCTCAGGATAATCCTACTCCACCAACTCATTATTAGCCCACGTGGGACCTTCCTATATGTACAGTTTTTCTACCACACTTGACGGTAAGCAGGTTGAAGGCCCCACTCACACTACAGGAAATAGAATGGGTTCTGTGTGCAGAGGGCGGCCATACAGAAGTGGACCAGTGGCGTCACTGTAGCATCTGTGCCCACATTCACCCCTTAGGAACCTTGCTTGTCATAACTCATCTTTACATAATTTCATAAATTGACAAAAATTTAGTATGAATGTGTATACTTATAGTCATATATTCCAGCAGATAGAGATTGTACTTTCAGTTTAAAGTAATTTTATAATTTAAATAAAAATATTTAACTAGTTTAATAGACTTAAATAATTTTAAATATATCATCTGCCAAAACCTCGTGGGTTGTAAAGTCATCTTCCCTGTTGTTGTTGAACAGTAATTTGATCTGAACAGATCGCTAAAAGCATTGACTGGCCTGTTGCTCTGTCTCCTTCCCAACATTCCTTCTCTGGTCTTTATAGCCTAGCTCAAGTGCCTCTCAGGTTGGGCTATGGGTAACAAGCCCCAGGCAAGCCCTCTGCAGGTCCTTCTGTCCTCTCAGCACTCCCAGGAATGCTCACAAATATTCAAAGCATGGTCTTCCAAAATGCCAGTGGGCAAAGGTGACTACCATCTACCCTGGAGTCCTGAGTTCAATCTCTCAGACCCACACGAGAGAAGGAAGAAAGAGATTGAAAGTTGTCTACTCACCTCTACATATGCCTGGTGGAATATATGCAGACATACACACATACACACACACACACACACACACACACACACACACACACACACTCAATAGAGAATAAATAAATAAATGTAATAAAAACAAGAAATATATAACCAAGAGCAATGAATGGACTTTTCATCAGGGTTTCACCCTAGAAATGACTCATCCTAATTCATACTGAGAAATTGCTTTCTAATTTTGTCCCATGGTAATTTCATCTCAGGTCACTGCCTCTCCTATCATAGGAAAGAGCATGACTCCAGGACTCTGGCCGTCAATCATGGCAAAATGGAAACTGAGTAAGAGCACTATAACAAGACAGAGATGAAGCTTTTGAGATGAAACTAGTAAGGCTGAGATAGAAGTAAGAACAACAACAACAAAATAATTAACTGGCCTCTACAGCATGGTTGTTATCAGCAAGGAACTTGGAAGGATATCTCAAATTAAGAGGAAATAAAAGTGCATGGCACAGCCTAATAAAAAGTGACACCAACAACAGGTCTTAAATTCAGGATGTTGGTCTTTGAAAACAACCAGTGCCCTGGTTTTAGCTGCTGCTGTTGTTGTTATATGTTTTTTAAAAGTTTTTTTGCATGTGTACATTTATGCGAGTGCAGTATATGTGTGTAAATTCACACACCTATGTACACGTGCTCACAGAAGCCAGAAGAGAAGGACATCTGTGTCCCTTTCTGTCACTATGACTTGTTTTCTTGAGACAAGCTTTCTCACTGCACTTGAAATATGGCTAGTAGCCAAGAACCCACAACAGTTGTCCTGTATCTGGCCCCATAGTACTGTTATTACAGATGAGAATGGACACACCCAGGTTTCTATATGAGTGCTGGAGACTTGAACTCAGGATCTCATGCTTACTCACCCAGCAAACGCTCATAACCACTGAACCATCTCTACAGCCCTGAGGTCTTTCTTTTATCCTTGCTTGAGTCCCCTCTGCTCTCAGATGGAATCCCATTGCCATGGACACTGGTTATTATTCCACAGCCCCTGACAAAACATCTTTCTGTGTAATGTCTGGGATCAAATCATCTGGTCAACATCTCAACATCTATCTATAGCTCCCTGTCTGTCAACCTTCTGTCCACATGCATATTACTGTCTGTCTAAATGGTTTTGTAGATATCAGTATATCTATATGTTATCCTAAGGATCATCTGTTTAGTCTATCAAGTGTCTTATATTGATTCCAAGCAGTCACCCTTGAAAAAAGTCATGTGACAACGTGCATATGATCTATGACAATGTATATGAGGGAGATACTGGGCCTTCCTTGTCCAATGTGAGTCACTCCTATACCATTAGGTGGATAATATAAAAGAGGTCTGTGAGGAGGCAGGTATGAGAAGTACTGGGAGGCAGGACTGAGCCCAGGGGAAATGTCACACCCTGGGGAGGGAAAAGGGATGTTGTGACAGAATACTGACATACTGGTGCCTGTAGTTGTTGCTGATCAGGACACTTTAAGACTGTTAAGTCAGAGACTCAGGCAGAAGGAAAGGAAATCACTTCATCTAGCAAAAGAGTCATTAGAAAGACCCAGGTGTAGTGACAATGGGTGGCTTAGATTTGTCATCCAGGTATAATAACAACGCTAACCCCACAGGAGCAGGTTTACCTCCCACAGGAGACAAGAGCTAAATCCAGAGCCTGAGCTCAGGCTGCAGCTTCCAGTCCCCTTAATGCAAGGGCCACCATGGACCTGGGCCACTATAGGCTTCAACTTTTTCCAGCCTACTCTACTTGGGGTTCTTTAAGTGCTTACATCTCCCTTTCAACCCACCTACCCTATATAGGAGAGAACGGAGGTTTCCGGGAACAGGAGAAGTAGACCTTGTTGGATTCAGTTCCTGAGAGTGATTCCCCTGGTGTAGTTAGCAGGATTTCAACAGACCAGCAATTCCACCAAAGTTGCTGCTGGAACCTTGAACAGCAGCTGGAACCCGGGGCCCTGAAGGTTCTCTGGAGCAATCTCTCTAGGAGCGTCTCAAAGTGAAACAATGAGCAGCCAAACCATACCAAGACGCAAAAAGCCCCAGTTTCCTGTTGTGGGATTGTGTGTGTGTGTGTGTGTGTGTGTGTGTGTGTGTGTGTGTATCCTTTCAGCTGGCAAAAAACAAGCCCCCTCCCCCCCACGAAGTGGTTCGGAGTTCTAAGTGGATAAACATCACCTGCTCTCTCACAAGTCTGTTCCCCATCCCACACTTGGAATCAAAACCAAAACATGTTTATATCCCCTACAGGCCACTTAAAGATTGGTCAGGTAAAAAGCTAGGCAGCTCATGTAGAGCATCAGTGAGCTTCATGAAAGACTCTCAGGAGTGAGCTGTGTCCAGGGGAGGAATACGGGTGGGTTGAATAACAGCGGTGGTGGTGGGTAGGGGGATAACAGGGGTGCAGATGGACACAGTGGGGAATAGGGCTTGGTGAGGTGGTTGACAATCAGACAAATGAATTCTTTAGAAGTGAAGCAAACAGATTAACTTCTAGATACTTCTGAATGGCAACACCGTTCTTGTTTTTATCTAAAATTTACCTTGACTTCCTCCAGTACTGAGTTCTGTTCCCATAATTAATTATGCATCTTTGACTAGTTATGACTAGTTTGACCAAGTTTAATTTGGGGGTCACTGTTGAGACAATTGTCTAATGAATTTTCTTTAGGGGACAATGTGGTGACATTCAACTTTGGAGAAAAATAACCCTAATTTTAATTGGGTGCAAACAGATTTTTTTTTTAATACAAAATACTCTGTTGTTTGAAAGAAGAGTCATGAACTCAGAGTATGCTGTTCTTTGTAAAGAATAATATTGTGAAGAGGCTCAGCTTGAGTTTCAAGGGTGTGACAGGTGTCACACACACACACACACACACACACACACACACACACTCCTGTGATTGCATCATTGTAACCTTTCCTATCTCTATATGGAAACACATCTGTCTGTTTCTTATAACTCAGAACACCACATTTTACTCTATTTCTGTGAGAAAAGCCAACCCATAAAACTGTGTGGCATATAATCCATTTCTTGACACAAATGACTTCCAGGGGAAATGTCACAGTGGCAATTCAAATACAATAGAGACACAGGCTGCTGAAAGGAAGAAACTCCAAAATTTATTGTGTAACACGATGGATATTTTATCAAGAGGTGACGCATCTCTACCCTTGAGAATTTAGTTCTCTATGAGACAGGTGCCCATCTGACCCTGCAGTCTGCGGCTTGCATTATAATATCTCATCCTCGTAGAGCCTTCTTGGATACATAGCAGAATGAAAGTTTAAAACTTGTAAGATGACATTTAAAAAACATGGCCAAATCTGGTAACATTGCTAAGAAGATGCTGGCCTGTGAATATGGATGTGTTTCACCTTGAACTTCTGCTGCCTGGGAGTGGAGCTGCAGTACCAACAGGACCCGAGCCTCTGTTCAGAGGGAGAAGCGGGAAACTGAGATTACTCTGTTTAGGGGAGGAAGTGACAGATGATGACTGTCTGATTTACTCAGTGTCGGAGGGCAGATAGGAGGTAGAAGCGGCCATACAGTGCCATCTCCTGCCCTTTAATTTGAATAGTTCATCTATTCTGTTAACTTCCTAACACCTACAACATGACAGATGTAAACTAGGAGACTTCACTGCGCTATTAAAAAAAAGTTCCCAAGGAGGCAGTTAGATGCTTGCCTCTGGGCTAATGTGCATTTACTAAGGTCAGACTTGTGAGTCCCTGATGATCTACAGCATCCCCTCTGCTCGAGAGGTCAGGTTCTGTGGTTTAGCTCAGGACCACTCTTTGCAGCCCTTTGTATAATTCCTCACCTATGTGTCTTTGGTTTGTGCTATTCATTCTTTATTTTTCACAACTGGAATTGCTTTTGCAATAATTTCAGCACTCAGAATTGGTGTGTGTGTGTGTGTGTGTGTGTGTGTGTGTGTGTGTGTGTGTGTGTGTGTGTGTGTTTTACTGGTCACCAGGACTTTGGGGGAAAGCAAGAGGATCCAGAGGAGGTACTTAAAGAGCTTAATTACAAAGACTCCATTCAAAGTTCATGATTTAAGGGGGAAATAAAATGAAGGCTGATGGATGATGTCACCAAACACTATAAAATAAAACATCAAGTTTTATGGGAGCAGTGATGACAGCATCTCCCATCGTTTCTTGGAGGTAATAAAAAGCAACAATTAGCGTCTTTATTTGCCACCAATACATTGCGCTTGTACAGAGTCATCCATGATCAGTAAAAGTCTCAGATACCTGGACAACCTTATCCGGGAAGGAAGCATCAGTGTGTCAAGCATGACAGAGACTGAACTTTCTCACTTATATTGTCATCCTTCGTGATGGCCTAAAAATAAAAGTCAGCCGGGCAGTGGTAGCACACGCCTTTAATCCCAGCACTTCAGAGGCACAGGCAAATGGATCTCTGTGAGTTCAAGGCCAGCCTGGTCTACAAAGATAGTCCAGGACAGCCAAGACTATCACAGAGAAACCCGTCTTGAAAAACCAAAGAAATAAATAATAAAATAAAAGTTGTGTAATTGATTCAAACTAAAAAAATAATTTTTTGTTTTACTTCACATACTTTGGCTCAAGGACATTTGATGGCTATTTGAATTGAGGAAATACTACCATTTTTCATGATTAAATAAACAGTTTTGAAGTTACCTATCTGTTTTTAAAAAAATCTTCTAGTAGAATCTGATGTGAGGATGTTTGACTCAAGGACCACGAAACAGGTATCAAAAGACTGAGACATAGGGATCTTGAAGCTTTCCAAGAATCTGGAGTTGTGAGTCAAGCCAAGAGCAGCATCGGTTGCCAAGAGTGACACCTGCCTCCTAAGACTGTGTCTCATGGACCAGGTGTGGGAGGGGGATGTGCATGTGGGAGTAAGGGGCCCAGAAGTGCACCTCAGCCTGAGTGTGGCCAGCTGCTAGGCCTGTCACATGCCAGCACCTATTTTTCTCCTAGAAATAAGCGATTAACCTTGGATATTTTTAATCCTGAGATTCAAAGAAACTGAAAAAAAAATCACAGGGTATTCCAGTGCTCAGTGAGATTTAATATTTGTTATGATCTCAAGAATGTTGCCTTCCTGTGCCTTCTGACGCTGTCACAAAGCTTTTAGGTGAAGAGTGTAAAAGAAAGAGCAGTTTGAGATAAGACCCCAGTTCTTAGTTCTGGTTAGTGTTTCTTCATGAGCAAAATAAAGAAGAGTAAGTTTTAAAAGTAAATGTAGCTCTCACTCCTCATCAAAGAATGACTTTTTATAGTAGATGAGGATAATTACAGTAATCCATTACTGGATAAAATATGGAAAAATGACTGACCATGGTGTGCCCAGCCCAAACCAATGCTATTATGTTGTGGTTAATTTATCAGTATGGCCTAATAATGCTTATTATCAGTCCTATAATTATTATTTTGGCAGTATTTTCTAACCCACTAACAATCAATGAAACACAGACAACTGTTATATTTTAAAATAGCCTTGGTTAACATGGGGCAGGGCAGATATTAATCCCCTAAACTACATCCCATATTGGACAGATATCCCATTCCCTGCCCTAATCCCGTGTCATCTGTTTCTAATAATTTCTATTGAGCTACCTTCCATCCATAATCCCAAATACTTGCTAATCCTCTTTGTCTGGACCAAATCTCTATCAACGCCTGCCATGTGCTTCTTCCTTCTCTTAACTCATAGCACCAGGCTTCCCAATTCTTGCTCTTTCCTCCAGCCTCTCCTCCTCTTCTGGTCTCTTCCCAAAAGCCCTGGAACTTTAGCCACACCTATCCCATTTGCCCTGCCCAGGTGTGTTGGCTTTTTATTGACCAAGTAGGAAGAAGTTTTTAGGCAAGGTTATGTAGCAGTCTGGGGGTAGAGAGACAAGAAGCAGTAACTAGCACCAACATACATCAGGCCAACCTCAAACACTCTTACAATACAACACCTACCCTTAAGACTCAGAAAACCTTGAGGAAGGGAGGGCCAGAAGAGTGTAAGAACAAGAGGATCAGGATATCTCCTATAAGGCCATTAATGTGGGATGAAATTGGGAGGATATAAGAAGAGTTAGAGGGAGACGAGATAGAGGGATGCTGTGAATATAAATACTCATATATGAAACTCTTTAAAAAATAAAAGAGAGATGGGGTTTTATTATTAGGCGAACTTGACACAGTATGACATACTGTTAAATCACTTAATCTTGTCATGTAAAGATTATAGGAAAAAAAGAAGCCAGAAGTCACTCTCTTGCAATTTTATAACCTAGTCCCAAAAAGAAAGCAAAAACAGACAAACAAAACCTCATGGGCTATAAGTGCCATTTTTTTTAAAGGCCTTTCAGTTTCATGGCTTAGTGCTGGCCAATGCTAAATAAGACAAGGAAGGAACTGAATGTGGACTTGAGGTCTGTATTTCAACCTGAGGAGGCCTCTGAGCCTTTGAGTGACACAGGAAAACAGGGACCTTGGTGTAGAATCCATTTCCTAAGTCTTGACTGTGCCATTAAATTGGTCAGAAAGCCTGCCCTTAATCAAGAAAAATGCCCCTGTGGTGGCAGGAGTAGCCCACCTGGCCCTTCACTGAGAGCTCCATGGCCACAAAACAGGTCCTGAGGGAAGGCTCCAAGCCTAGAGGCCAGGACTCCAGGAGACTCCTTCTGCTCCAATTAGCTCACTGGAACTCAGGGCACTATGCATCTTGACCCATGAAACACGCATTGAAAAGGTAAGATAGTAAACTATCTGTGGTGATCACCTATGCATTGGGAATCATTATCCTTTCTAGAATCTTCCAGGGATGACAATGAACTTTTGTTTGAAGTAAGATCAGGGTGGATCAGGCCTGTTAAGGATTAGAGTTCATTGATCTGTCCTCTTAGATAATAAATGAATGGAAAGAAATGGTTGGGAATGGCTCATTTATAGATTATTGCATCTTGTTGACTTGAATGGATGACCATTGTGTCAGTGATAGTTTTAAATAAAAGTCGACACATCTGGACAGGAAAGTATTCAGTGCATTTTGTAGAAAATAGAAACAAGAAAATTATTCATCAAGATATACAGTTTGGATGGTTGCCCTGTAATTCCAGTGACGGAGAGAGTTGCAGGATAGCCTGGCCTACAAGGAGAAAGAAAATATCAAAACAAAACATAGAAGTGAAAGAACAGGAGAGGATTCTGTTTTCTGTTGCAGATCTACTCCGCTTCCCAGGCCACTGGCTCTCACAGACCAGAGTGTCCACTTTTAGCTCATATTCCATCCTCTAACTAAATTTACTATGGCCAAAACAAAGCCACTTTATATTTCTAATGATGTCTGTGCTGAAATTTGTGTGATGTAAGATAGCCCATATTTGTATCTGTCTTAATATGTGCACGTGCTGTGAGCATCCTTACATTGATATAGCACAGGGCCAATTGGATTCCCACTTTGGAAACTCAATTTGTGGACAAATGGGAAACTTGCCAACTCCTAGTCTATCCACATGAATTATTACTATTAAACTCACTTTGAAATTTCCATTGCTGCATATTTCTGACTGAATGCTATTTTTAAACCCTTGCAATTTCTTGCAGAAATTAGGAAGTATTAAAATTTGCAGGCATAAATTTATCCCCTTCAATTTGAAAGCCTGTTTGCTAGTTGCTTTATGTGGGCAAGCAGTGAAGTTTATATTTCACTGAACATGGAAATCACTAGAAGATGGTGATTGCAGTTTACTCAATGGCAGCTACAAATGTGTTGTCTGGATTAAAGTGAGCACCCGTTAAGTGTGGTGACCTGGACATATGTCACGGTTTATGCATTAAGGCCAAGGATTGTGTAGGTGAAAATTAAAGTAATGCCACACCTTTTTTCGGGGATCTTACCTCCTACATGAAGTGACAGACACTGTGGATGGGAAATAAAGAATGAAAAACAAGAATAACACTGGTCTTTGTGTTTGTGGCAGGTATCTTAGGATTTAAAGTATTCTCAGTGCTTGGAGAGTAGCAAAGGACAGTATTTGGAGCTCCAAAGGGAGTGTATTCCATCTTAGGGCACAAACTGACTTGCATAGTGGGTAAGCACCCTCCGTCCCAGTAGACAGAAAGCCAGCTTGTAGGGCTTTCTTTTTGGATGACCTGATCACTGGAAGTCTAAGCTGGAGACTCTCTGGGCTCTAGCTCATAGGCAGGCCTCCAGGGGAGGGGACGAGGGCCAGGCCAAGGAGGAGGAGCTTAGGAAGCATGAGAGAGCATGCTCCAGGGACCTTGTGGACAGCCCAGCAATGGCTGACCTACCAGGACAGGAAAGCTGACTCTGACAAAGAGATACAATGCAATGACTGTGTTCTATAGGAGGCATTTTATGTTGTGAAATTTATCTTTACTTCATGTTTGAGCCCACTAGGGCACTATGGAGCTTCAGCTTCTGCACAGGTTGCTATTCATTCATGACTTAAGACGCAGTGGACAGAGGGCTGCCTGGCACTCAGGAGTTACAGTCCGGCTGTCAGCTGGCAGTCACACAGCAGCTCATTGAAAAGTGAGATGTGGGTCTTGAGAACCCGTTAGTAGCTTCCTAACACTGGGTTATGTCAGCCACGCTTGAGCTGCTGCTGACACTCCTTAGTGACTGATGACCTCACTCCTCCAAGCTTGAGGCCATATATCCTCAAGTGAGGTGCAGCCATTCCCTTGTGTCTATTAGTTCTCAAAGGAGAAAAGGAACAACAAGTGAATCATTACAGCATAAAAACAATCAATTCAAGTATTATTGGAAATCCTATATACTTATATATAGTTTATTTATGAAAAGCTCAAGCTGTTTTCATGAATCCTTTCCTCCTTAAAAACCCTCTATATGCCAATCACGTCGAAGTGCAAGATACAAGACAGACCAGGTCCAGGGATCCCAGGGCTCAGGCCAGAGTACTGCCAGGCAGGGCTCAGTTGCCCAGCTCCTTTTTCTCCTCCATCCAAATTCTCTGGCCCCTGGGGCATCTCCTTAAGGTGCTCTCAGCCTCTTCCTCCTAGTGAACTGCTGCCTTCTCCAATCCTCTGCTCAGCATTCTCAGATGCACCCCACCGAAGGGTTTTGGTTTCTTTTAAGATGAGTATAGACTAAAGAAGGAAATGTGCATGGGGGGTGTGTATCCAAAACACCCTAAGCTTTGCTAGTAGCTATTGTAGGAACTGCCTGTCAGAAGCAGATGGGAGCAGGCGTGGGCCAGCTAAAGGGAGGATGATTGGCAGGGGCATGCTGGTTACAATGCTTAATCCAACATCGAACAGGTTGTGAGATGATGCGAGACTCACGGTTATGACTGCCAACCAATGAGGCCCTCGGCGCAATGTTTAAAAACCCCACATGATTCTGCCTATATAAGTGAGGAGAGCTGCGGTCCAACCTCCCAAAGCATGGCAGAATGTCTTCCCCAAGCACCAAGGCCTCTGGGAGCTCCATAGAATGGGACCTACTGGCAGGTGACTTCTCCAGGATTAGTTAGTTAGCACAGGGAGACAAATGGCCTTGCGTCTCCCCTGCCCTGGTTTCCTGCCCCTCCTGTTTCCCAGTATTTAGGTTAGAATCCCTGTGTGGATATGAAGTCCCTTTCCTTAGGAACCCTCCTGCTTCACACTGCCCCGTGGAATCTGAAAGTCACTGGGCTCTGAGCATTTAACTTGAATGTAAGAGTCCTAGCATTCTGCCTGGGAGTCCTGTGAGCTCAGCCTCGTGTCAGATTATGTTACAGGTAACACCCTTCTGCCTCGCATGGCACAGAACATGCGTACTGTCACTGACAGGCAAGTCCATGTCAAGTGAGGGCCACATACTGGAATCATGGTCCTAAATAAGCTTCCAGGGTCAGGTCCTGCCAACTCCTCAGGCTCCTAAGCCAACAGTGTGTGAAAAGAATGTATTAACCAGAGCTTACAGAAAGTATTTTTTGAGGCTCAAATTTGAATGTTATCATGAAAATTAAACAAATATGAATATATGCAGTACTGAGGCTTAAACAATGGAAATTGAAGTTGATTGCTGAGAAACTATACTTCTAAGAGAAATACATATGTATATATGTATATATAATATATATAATTGAATAGTTCCCTGATTGTCTAGCCAACATTTGCATTTAAAAGATTTCATGATGAGGCTTTAAAAATAATTATGCAAAAAAAATTATGCAATTTAATTTCACAAAACACTAAAGGTTCTTAGAGCTGTTGAAAATGTCTGTGGGGAATTTAAAACTGTGACGCCACATTATAAGGTCTAGCTGCTTCATCTGGCATCAGGGTTGTGTTGACAGGACTGTCCTTGTCGCTTCCTTCCTCTGCAGGTTGGCTTTATCTGTGCTGACAGTCCCAGGTTTTAAACTCTGTGTTCAATCCAGCTTTATTGTCTGTCACACTTTGTAAAATGAATATTTAGTAGAAAATTACATGAAGCTATTTTCATACTTTAAATTCTTGCTCACATTTGTCCAGGAAGAATCTGCAGCTACACAGATTTTCGTGCCAGCCAACCAGATGCTTAAAATAGTCTAGGGATCTTAATAAATTGTGGAATTTCAGAGTGTGAAACAAAACTACTACTTTGAGTTGTGTATTCCGTAGACATATTATTTTTAGGATAAACACATTTGAGAAGAGAAAAGAAAAACAAATTCATGAAGATGGAGGTGACATTTTCAGTGATCCACCTGTGTGTAAACCAATGTTTTGTCCTGTGTTATGTCCTTGAGTCTAGGCTTCTGCTATGAAATGTGGAACGTTGGCAGCCGCGGCCACAGCTGTCCTACCCTGGTGCATTCCTATGTATAACTGTTTGCATGGGTATTTGTTCCTGTGTGCACTTGTGGAACTAAAGCAAGAGCCGCTCAGTCTCACCCACGTGGCTCCTCGTCAGCAGCTTCGTGCCTGGGGAAGCACGGGTGGCTCATTTAAAAGCAGCCATACACTCTGAGAGTGGCTGCCTATACATGGGCCACCTTGTGCTCCCTCTCCTCTTGTCACCGACCCTCAAGGAAGGAGCCGTGCAGCTCAGCATGTGACCTCTTTTGCCGGTGGCCACCCACCCACACAAGGATGTCCCTCTGCCCTCCTTAGGCACTCGCGGATGGATCTGTGACAGCTCTTCTTGGGCTGAGCCCTGGAAGTTGAGGCTGGGGCTGTGCAATGAAACACGGCATATCCAGTGAAAGTACTGTGTGTGTTTAGCATGTGTTGAGTGAGCAAATGGCGCCCTGCAGACATGCAACATGTTACCTGTTACATGTCGGTTTTCAGCCAATACCAACCACAAACTCTTAATGAACAAGGACTTTTTAAAATCTCTTCAGCATCCAATGTTGGTCTTCAGCATAAAATGTCAGCAGTAGAGGGTGTGCTTTATGCATGTCTGAAGCTGCATGGTCTCAGTAAGCAATGAGTACAATAAAGATAATATGTTTTAGACATGTGTCCTCGGCTAGAAAATGAGAACAGCCATGTCTGCTTTCTCTCTGTGTCTGTACCAATTGCTCTCCGTCTCTTTAGTTTTTAGCAGCTGTTAATGTATTCTATCTAGAAAATAATACAATAAGAAATTATGTTGGCTTAGGGCGCTAGCACCATCGGTAAGTTGCTTTTGATGTAAACATGAGGTCCCGAGTTCTGTCAAGCATGGCAATCTGTGCCTGGAAATTGATAGGCAGTTTGGGGCAGTGGAAGAATATGTCTCAAAAAAATAAGGTGGAGAGGTGATTGAGGAAGATCGTCTAACACCCATGTCTGGTTTCTACATGCACATGAGTGTATACATATGTTAGCACATGTGCACAAAGAGACACATGAGAAGTGATTGCACTTAGAAATATATTTCATCCATTAAAAAGAAATGCGAGTTTGCAGACTAAGCTACTCTATGGGGTTAGTGCCAATAGTTTAATAGTTTCATCATCCGGCAGGATTAAATCTTAATTAAAATTGATTTAAAAGAATAATATTGAAATTTCCCATTCACGTCAGAGTATCAGTCTTTGCTTCAAAGTTTTAAATTAAAATTAAGCATGTTAAAAGAAACTACCGTATATGAATGTAATGAGCAGAAATGCCAGAAAATCATTAGTACCAGGCCACATGACCATCAGTTGCTTCCATGTAACAGGGCAAGGGTCCTGGAGATGTTAACATGGAAGCTAAGAATAGTCTGTGCCACCTCTCACCACATATGTCCCTCCCTTCAGTATACAAAGATGGAAATGAACATCTTGTGTGACTGATTGGGGAAAGACCAGGAGAGAGAACAGCAAAGGAACTGCCAAAACCCAAATGAGCATGGTGTGCCCTGGCTGGGATGGCACATGTGTTGATGTGTTCCTAGACAGTTGTCACAGTGGGCCCTTAGCTGTGGACCTGATTTTCTCACTGGAAGGACCCAAGAAGTGTTACTCTATGTGTGAGCAGTCCTCAAAATGGGTTTATTAAAATTAGCTCGTAATTATTATCAGTGAAAAGGTCTTTGCTTCTGGACTCCTAGAAAAGCTGTAGCGAGGGGTGGTGACCTCAAGTGAGTGGTGGGCTGAGTTTCCACCTAACACAGGCATCTGAGCTTTGCCCATTTTCACTACATGCAGACCCTCCCTCCCTTCAGAGCTCTGCTCTCTCCCCTCCACACTGACTGTCAAGCTCTTTTCAGCCATTGTGCTCTAAATCCTTCTTCTGCTAGCTTTGCAGTCACTCTGTCTACCTATCTGTTCTCACTCCGGTCCGCTCCATGTTACCACCAATGAACTCTTTTTTTTTTTTTTTTTTTTTTTGTTTTTTGAGGCAGGGTCCCTCTGTATTAACCTTGGCTGTCCTGGACTTGCTTTGTAGACCTGTAGACCAGGCTGGCCTCGAACTCACATCGATCCACCTGAGTGCATGGGTTAAAGGTGTGCGCCACACCAATGAACTCTTAAACACTTGGTCTGTGGAGTGTGTCATGCCCAGCATCCCTGTGGGTCTGTGGTTGTGTGTATGTCACTCCCAGCATCTCTGTGGCACCCTGAGCAGTTTCAGTGATATATTAGTGTCAGTTCAGTGTGTTTTGTATTCCCCAACCTTTCTCCTCCCCAGGCCCACCCCTCTGACAGGGAGCTTCAGCAGATGCAGGTGTTATGGGTAGGATGCACATCATTCATTCTTCTCTGGGTACCACATTCTTTCTCTGCCATGCCTGAGGAAAGAACTGTCTTTCAAGTGTGTTTTCACTCTGGTTTTGAGGACTTGGTAAGGTGCCCATGCTTCCTTCTAGAATTGTCCAAATGGCTGTCTTCTTCGTAGTGTGATCTATTACTGCCAGCCCCGAGACACCTCTCCATACATTATACTCCAGCATTTCCCCCAGCATTTAGCAAAATGCTTTACTGGTATTTTTTTTTTCTTGGTTCCAGAGCAGAAGGTAGGACCTCTTTCCTCCACTCCCTGATCACAGCAGTGCTTGTTGCTCAAAACTGTTGATGACTGTCTTAGAAAGTGAATCAAGGTCCTTGGCCAAAGTTTCAAGCTTAGTGCATAGACGAGGACAATGGCCACAGGTAGATTATCACCTCACTTTCTTTCTCTGTCAAACTTACCCCTGCTCCATACATCCTTGCCCCAAAATCCAGAAAGTAGTAATGCTGAAAGAGAAATCAGAGGGTGAGGAACTTGACTTCCTCTACAAAGATACTTCAGAATGGATGCTGTCCCAATTCTTGACTCCTCTCATGAGGGCAGAGCCAACCAGCTATGAAGCTTTGACTTGAATATAGACCACAGTTTCATAATGGTGTAATATTTCAGGATCAACTTGAAAGGACATTACCTGTAGTAACCTTGCTTTATCCTTTCATTTTAAAAAATTATTAGTGTATTTTCATTGTTCAGTCATGAGATACTTGACAAAATGTACTGGGTGGTTTTAGCAATATCAGGAGGCATTTTCTTTGTTGTTTTTTTTTAAGTCCTTTTTATTGGTTCTTTTTGAGCTTCACATCATGCACCCCAATCCCACTCATCTCCCCTACCCTCACACCCAACTTCTACCCTTGCAATCTCCCCACCAAAAGAGAGAATAAAATTAACTCTGGAAGTTGTAGTTTGTCATAGAGTGTCCTACAGTATCCTCTCTTGTCTATACGTCTTTGCTTGCAAATATTCTTTGCAATGACTCATGGGTCTGATATGAGGCCTTGGGTTTCTGCTACTCTGTCAATACTGGAATCTTCTGGATTCCTTCTGAATATTTTGTTGTTGCCCTGTGGCAAGGAAAATCTATAATTTTGGATCTGTAGGACTGATCCCTTGATTCATTCCGGCAGTTCATTAATGGGATAGATGTTTGAGTAGGCCAACTCAAAGCCTGGGCCTGCGAGGTATCTGAGCTGGCTTTTCAATCCACTTTCCCACTCTCACAACCTTGGGCTGGCTCAGCAGCAACCTCCACAAACAGGGCTAGTTCTACCCTGCTGTTCAGGCGAGGTGCAGGGCCTCCTCTCTGTTGTAGCCAGTGAGGGACATGGCCAGTTCTCCCACTGTCATGACCCCAGGGCCAGCTCTACAACCTGCATTGATGGTGAAGGATGAGGAAGTGGAGAAGAGTATTTCTCCAAGGTCAGTGCCACTTCCCAGTAGTCAAGAGGCAGGGCCAGCTCACCTGTGCACCAACCCCCTTCCCCCCACCCAGGGTCAGCTCTACTGTGCTGTCCAGGCAAGGTGCAGAGCCCCTTTCCAGAGTGTTGTAGTTGGTGAGGGGCAGGGACAGCTCTCCTGCTTACAAATGCAAGGCCAAGTCTCCTACCTGTCACAGATGTTGGCAGGGAAGGGGAGAGGAGGGTATCTCTTCCTTGTTATACCACCACATGGGAAACATGTAGTAGGGCCACCTCTTCTACACAGGTATTGTCAGACAGTACAGGCTCACCCACAACTCCTGCTCTATGGGGTACTACAGCTAGCTAGGGCCAGGGTCAGCTCTCCTGTTCTTATAGCCCCAGGGCCAGCTCTGCCAGGATGTGGAGAAGAGGGATGGGGCTAGTTTTTTATAGCCCTCAGACATCAACATGTCCCTGGGTAGCAGCCCATACCAGAGATGTCATTGGTGGTAAGAGACCCCTGCTGCTGCAGGGCCACAGATTCAGAAGTGCTCCCCTTCCCCTGCCCTTGCAGCACAGGCCAGGACCTCACTATCATCTCAGGTGGTAACATCGGTCTATTCCTCACTACCCTCAAGTATCCAGTTCTGCCTCTCTAACACACCATTCTTTTTGTCTTCCTCTTCTATTTCTTCACCACTTACTTGCTCCTCTTAGTGGTGTCTGGGGTCTCTGAGTGTCTGGGGTCTCCAAGTATCTGGGGTCATCTCAGGAGTGGTCTCCTGAGGGCTATGCCCTGATCTTGTATTATGGCACTGGGCAGGAGTCATCTCGGGCATGGTTTTCCCCCATCCCCAAGCTTGCACTGGTGCTGCACTGGTGGTCATCACAGGCTAGCTCTCTGGGCCCTATAGCACTGGTCTGGTGGTTGTTTCGGATTCTCTCCTATCTGCCACCTACTGATGCACATATGACCCAGTAGGCCTGCCTGTAGTGCCTCTTGGGGCAGAAGGAGGTATTTTCATGATCTGATTTCCAGTCTAGATTTTTTATTTTTTATTTTTTGTCTCTCCCTACAGTTCAGAAACTCACATTTTTATTTCAGTACCATCAACATCATGATCATAGCTGTGATTTTACTGAAATTTTATAATGTCTTGATTCAGGGGTCTTATATAAAAATAATAAAAAGTGATGTTAAAAGTTAATATGTGGAAAAATTAATATATGGAGGAAATGAAATCAATTAATGAAAAAATACCTCACCTAATAAATCAATGAAAACCTCTAGTAGTCATGAACAAGGAATGGCATGGATTTATGACAACACTCTCAAACCAAACACGCTTCTCTTGGAGAATTTTATTCTTGAATATGATTTGTGTTTTAGAGCACTGTTCAATTAACCACTTCAAGAAGTTCAATATTAATTAACTCTCCTTTTCAAATAAATCACAAAAATTAGTTTAAGGGGTAACCCTGTACTGACTTATTTTTTATTTCATATTAGTACAAATAGAATTAACAAAATTAATATTTAGCGGGGGAGGGGTTCAGTATATTTCTCCTATCTAAAGCAGATGTGTGAAGTGATTGTCCATATTTTTAGAGATGGGAAACTTTCATGTTTTACTAAGAAGATGATTATTTTGCCAAAACAAGAACATTGTGCCCATTGAAATGCCTTGTGTAAAGCTATGAGGTAGTGGTTAGTCATAAGTGTCTGATGGTTTCAGCTGCTCACAGGGGAAGGTACTCAGGATCCCTGGGTGTCAGGTGCCTTCACTAACCTGATTCAATAGCTCACTTAGCAGAAAGATGCATTCTCCAGAGCACACAGACAGAGCTAAAAATCCCCTGCTCCTGGCCTTACTGCAAAGAGGGGCGCAAGCAGAGGGAAGAGTTAACTTAAAAATTAGAGGGTGGAAATGCAGTCTACTTCATTACTAAGTCCTCATTAGACTTGAGAGAGGTGGAAGAGAAAAGACATGTTTTAGAAAAGATACGGCATAAAGAATATCAAAGTGGGTAATTGTTGCAAAAAGATATTAGGGAGTAATTTTAGTCTACGTGATGTGTGGGTCTTGTTTTGACTAGAACTTCTTGTTCCTAGCATCTTGGCTGCATTCGTGACTTATGAAGAAATCTCTAGAAGACAGACAGAAACAAAATGACTAAATATTCAGGCGTAGACTACAGCTCTTCATAATGTTTTGACACACGTAACTTGATTTATTTTTCAAAGTTTCTGTGGCATAAAGAAAACACACAGGCAGTATTCACCTTGATTCCAGGCAGCCCTGTGGCTTTACTGCAGAGAGGTTACTTTCCTGCATTTTTAACCCATTACTGTTTAGTGGACTTCAGATAAACTTCTTTAGAGGTCTTTTTGAGTTCACATAATTTTGAATATGTCTCTTTTTCAGAGAAAATTTTTGTGCAGATTCAAGCAAAGTGTCTTCTAATAACTTGGATTAAGAAAATAAGCTGTATGCAGTAAAAAAATGTTTTCCTAAAACAGTGGAGACATCCTAGAACGACGTAGCATCACTTCAGACTTCTGCAGTTAGATATCAACTCAATGCCTTTATCAGTATTTGATATTAGTGTTAGATTCCCCTAGCTACTGATGGGTTTGGATTGCATTATTCATGGAGACCCAGAGAGTCTACAGGGGTGTCTGTCTACAGGGCAGCTAGAACCTTGATAGCTCAAAGGCTGGAGACTAGGCAGGAACTGATCAAAACTTGAATGCCCAAAGAGGTAGAACCTTCTTTCATGCCATGTGACTAAGGTCCTTCATGGTACAAGTGACATTCAGCATTAGCTCTGGAAGGCTACATACCTTCCTCTCTCCCTACTAAACTATAGCCCAAAGTCACCTTCTGTGTACCCCTCTGCCTCTGATTAACAAGCCATTAGAAGTTTAGGAGAACAAAGCTTTCTTTGATGGATTGGCTGTTGGACAAATGAGTTCTGGAATGGCCAAATACTCTTCCACCTTCTAGCGAGGAAGGGTTTATTTCACAGAAGACCCTTGGTAGGCCTGCGGGTGTGTGAAACTGAGCGCAGGACTTTTACAAGGCAACGGACTGTGTGTGACCTTTTGAAGCAATAATAAAAGACAGGAAGAAATAATACATAGCTTAGGAAGACTGACTGTCCACCTCATCAATAACCAGCTTCCTTTCCTGCTTGGCCCGACATGTGGTACAAACAAATTCCTAGACTAGGTGATGGAAAAGGCACTAAACCTTCCTCCACATAAAATTCAGTTGACATTTTTACTGACATGTGTTATTATCTCTCACTTAAAAAATGTTTCTTCCTTGCTTCAAATAAAGGCTGTAAGCCTTTAGAAGAGAGAAAAATGTTCTAAGATAATTGTGAAATAAACATACTTGTGGACCCGGCAGATTTGGTCCCACAAAGAACACACTTGCTTAGAGTAAGGGACACGTGTTCTGATTAATATAAGCACTCACATCTGTGTCCATCTGAGCAGTGGTGGCCATGCTCTCCTGAAACCACTGAATACCCAAGAATGTGGCTGGCCCCAGTTGGGTGGCTATAGCAGGTTGTTGCCAACAGTGGGTGAGCTGCATGTTTGATCAAGTTTTTATAAAGGCAAACACACATCCACAATAAGGAAAGTCTTCTAGGGAGGCACCCTTGCCCTTTCTATGTTGAAGGCATGATCTACTGTGAAACTGAATGGCCACTGTGACCACTTGTGTGTGCCCATTCTCATCTTCCCCCAAAGTGGATATGGAAATTTTTGTGATGTGTGTGTGATGTGTGTGTGTGTGTGTGTGTGTGTGAATGTATATACTTTTGAGTATATGTATGTATGTATACTTGAGTACTTAATAAGCATTAGTGGAATGAAAAACTTACCCTACTCCAACTGTGACTGAGACCATCACATCAAAACAGGCACTTTTCACAGATGCCAAGCCGGTATGCAGTTTAAAGACCTGATCAAGCATGCACTCTATTCAATGTTGTTAACAGCATCTTATAGCAATCCATCTTAGCATGTTTGACCTAGGCACATCCTGAACATGGATCCACCTGTGGCATTTTTATAAACTTACAACATCCAGATGCCAGCTGTCCTTAACAGATGGACTTTTGGATGATGGTGAGATGAACTTCAGATACTCCTTAGAGCCTGGCGCCCTCACGGGTGCAATGTGTAGAGAGTCTCCTCTGTGTGGTCTGCAGTTGGGTCCCTCAATGACAGGACCTGGGTAGCCGATCATGTGTGAAATGTCACACTAACTGGATGCTTCTGTTGATGGTGGAGTCGGGGGAGGGCCGGGGGATGGGGGGAGGTAGGGGGGCCGGGAGCGGGCAGGGAGCCTTGATACAGTAGTACTGATGATAAGGCTCAACATTGTTTTCATAGTGTTGATAATTTTCTACCTCAACTTTGTCTGTTTAATGGAGTACCAAGTGTGTGTCCGCTGTGATGATGCTCAGCACACTCACAGCTTAAGACCATGGAACATTTGGGCACAGCGTTTGCTATCACCAAAGGAACCTTCCTCCAGGTGGGAGGTTACTGCAGCCTAGCTTGTCATTCTGTCCTGTTGTCCCAAGACCTGGGTAGGATTGCATTCTGAAGCTCATTTCAAGTGACACCTTCCTTCAAATTCCAAAGCCACATGAAACAGCATCAGGACAATCCAGTTTATATTACCACTCAGGTCTTAGGCAGCCCTGAGGCCCTGGAGGACTTGCTCACACACTGCACAAGGCTCTAGTATTTTACTGAGATGGAAAATTGCACAACTCCAAGGCTGCATGCAACTGAGGCCCCTTCCAGACACCTACACTGAGCTGTGGCAATTCCAACTGTCTCCTTTTGCACTAATATGGTGGTTGCTTCTGCTCTTGCATTCCAGTTTCTTCCATGGTTAATATTTGAGAGTAGAGCAAAGTTACTGGGAAGATAACGCCTTTGTGGCCAGTGAAGTCTGATTCTGTAGAGCAGGGAACTTTGCAAAAGAAAAGCTGAGGTGCAGCTCAGAAAATGACCAGCGGCCTGCTCTTTCCTTTCCATCCTACAAATTAGCAGGACTCAGTCTTGCTTATTTAAAGTTTGCTGGAGTAAAGTCAGACTGAAAATGTGAAGAGCAGTTCTCCTCAGAGGCGTGCAAGCTTGACAGGCAAACAGTGTGGGAAGTCATATATCCGTTTTCAAATTTATTCTAATTTAGGAAAGCAATGTTGGGTAGTAATGGAAGCAAACAGACCTCATGGCTCCACAACTTTCTAGCTCTGTTTTTTATAATCACTGAAATTTGCATCATGATCTACAGTAAAATATGTTAGGGTGTGGCTGGCTCTACAGACAGCCCTAAAATATTACCTCCCATGAAAGCAGTGTACAGCTTTCAGAGCCACGGAAGATCCATCTTCATTTCTGTCCTCTACTCATTTAAGGGCTCATGTGAAGACAGCTCTGTGAGTCCTTCTGGACTCTGAACTGATGAGGTCCTCAGGTGGCTCAAGACTAAGCTACAGGACTATGGCTGGTGGGACCCAGTGTGGGTGGGCAGGAATGACTTTGTCACTACGCATCCATCGTATGTGTACTTGAAGGCACTGATTAAGCATGAGTGTCTTCCACAATTGCTCTTCATCTTATTTTTTGAGACAAGGGCTATCACTAAACCTGGAGCTCAGTGACTGGCTAGCAAGCTCCAGGGAACCTCCTGTTTCTGGCTCCCGCCATAGCAGGCATTTTATGTAGTTCCTATGGATCCAGACTCCAGTCTTAGGCTTCCATAGCAGGCACTTAACCAACAGACTGGGTTATTTCCAAAGCCCCAATGACAGCTTTTGAATTCCCATGACATTTGAGATCTTGGAGGTATGGAAGGTGTCAGGAGGTTGGCGAAGTAATTCAGCCTGCTATGAACTCTTGCTGTGAGCCACCTGCACAGTGCTCTCAAGTTTGACACCGTCCCTCAGGAAAGTCTGAGTTGAACAGGAAGGAGCTCCATGTGGAGGCTGAAAGGAACTTTGAGCTGGTGAAGGCAGAATGCTGGCCAGAGATGAGGATGGGATGGTGGAAACACAGAACCCTGTGAGGCAGAAAATAGTCGGAGAGAAGAGTGACTGTGACAGCCATTTGCAGATAGTCCTTACCAAGACCCACGATTCCCTTTTCCTTTGAAAGCACACCTGTGTCTTTTTCTTCCCACACTGCAAGGTCTGCCATTGAGAGGCTGATGTGCACTCTCTCTTGAGTTGACTCACCTGCCCCTCTCTCCTTCTAGGTTTTGACCTAGTGAAATGTGAGGACCCAGGCATCCCTAACTACGGCTACAGGATCCGAGATGACGGCCACTTCACAGACACTGTGGTTCTCTACAGCTGCAACCCAGGCTACGCAATGCATGGCAGCAGTACCCTGACCTGCTTGAGTGGGGACCGGAGGGTGTGGGACAAGCCTATGCCTTCCTGTGTGGGTGAGTCGGGAAAGCTGGGTCAGACTCCTTTCAAAGGCCAGGCCAAAGAGTTCATGTTGTGTGTGACACATTGTTGGGAAAAGGCATGGATCTTACTGCTCAGTTACTGTGTTTGTATGTATGCTGGCTGCATCCCCAGGGATATACATGGGAGGATCTATCCCGCTCCTAAGGTCCCAACATCAAACTGAGGTTCAGTTCCCGACATAGTTCACTCTTGGAACCAAGGAGTTTATGAGGCTTGCTTACAAAACAGTGTATAAAAGAGTTATCATCGGCAGCAGCCACCCTGGAAGCTGTGCACCCAGAATGCTTGGCAATTCCCCCATGGCCTTTAGGTGGGGCTCCCCATACCCAGTCATGTCCTGAGACCCCCACTCCCAGGCCATGTGTAATTAGGGAAGAATAGTATACAACTGGTTGTGGGGAGGGGCGGGTACTCAGGTGAAGATCATCTCCCTCCCCTGCCCCGCCTTCTCTGAGGCAACAGTCAACAAGCCCAACTCTTTTGTGAGTAGTTCTAGCCAAACTCCTGGAAGTGGCAGCGTTGTGGCTGCAAGGATAGGCCTCTGCGCCAGCTCCCAAGGTGTGTGTGCACATGTTTGCACATGCTAGGAATGAAGGATAGATGGCCTGCATTGTGCAGTGTTGACTGCATGCACAGCTGGCACTGGAGCTAGGGCAAGAGGGTGCTGATGTTTGCATGCTGGGCTGTGATAGCACTGGAGATTTGGACTACCTGTACAAGCTTAGCTTGGAAAAAAGTAAAAGAGAAGCAATGGGCAGGTGACTACTTTCTTTCCTATGGATAAATATAGGGATGCGAGGGCTTGCTTGAAAAACTAAATATGAGCCCAGGCAGACGCCCGAGTAAGACCTCTCCTCTCTCTGTCTTTTTGCAGCCGAATGTGGAGGCCTAATCCATGCAGCCACATCAGGGCGTATACTTTCTCCTGGCTACCCTGCCCCATATGACAACAACCTCCACTGCACTTGGACCATAGAAGCCGATCCTGGAAAGACCATCAGGTACTTGCTGTATGGTGTCAATCATGTGACAGTGAGAGGTCTGTTCAATGTCTTTGCAAGAGAAGCAATAGGTCAAGGATTCTATGATCAACGTCTCTGAGCTTAAGAAGAAAACATTCAGCTGTGGCTAAACTGTTGCTCACATGTTCTGCTATATCTTTGCAATTGTCTGCTCAGCTGTCTACAATAATTGGAAGAACCTATGTGTGGGAGTGAGCGTTGCTGTGTAACACTATACCGTCAACACTGAGGACTAATTCTATGGGTTGTCTGGCTGACTGTAAGTGTGTGTGAGCTTTGCTAAGCTTAGCTTCAATGACTATCCTCAGGTGTTCTGGTCTGAGATGCCAGAGACCCTCCCTGGCTTCTTTTCCTGCAGAATGAGTCATGGTTGGGGAGTCTTAGTTGTAAGAAAGGACAAATTATGTTTTCTGTTTGCTTTACATTAGCTGGTAAGCCATGTGCCAAAGCAGGCCTCAGAGACCAGCCAGGGCTCCAGCTGTGATGAAATCAGTTTAATTTCTACCCCTGAGAGTGAAAAGGAAGCAACGGAAAAAATGCAAAACAAAACAACAAAACAAGCAAACAACAAACAATCAAACAAACACAACAGGATTTGGCCTGCTGTCTTGGGAGAAGGTAGAAAGAAATGTCAATTTAAAGTCAGAGTGATAAAATGAAATTGTGAAAAACTAAAGAAAACAGGGAAACGTGTAAACCAAAGCCTTATTTTGCAACCAGGAGGTCACGGTGACTTTAGTAAGCCCACAAAGGGCAGTATTTTTAAAGTTCAAGTGGGTGGTCTGCCCAAGCTCATCATATAGTGAAGGAGGCAAGTGTGTTGTAAGTTCGTGACCGTAGCTCTATGTAAGGATCTACTGACTGACCTCACACTAGATCCTCCTGATGGAAGAGGAGCAAGAAAACGAACTTCAAACTGAGGGGGGGGGGAAAGGGAGACACAGAGGGAGAAAGAGGTAGAGAGAAAGAGGGAGAGGGAAAAGGAGAGGAGAGGAGAGGAGAGGAGAGAGAGAGAGAGAGAGAGAGAGAGAGAGAGAGAGAGAGAGAGAGAGAGAGAGAGAATGAGTGAGATGTGTAGACTTGTAGACAAGAGATGAGTGGGAAAGGGAACAGCAGAATGGGGATCGAGTATACATGTGAGAGATGGGGAGCAAATGTGATCCAGATACATTCTACACACATAGGAAAATATTCTCATGAACTCTATTGTTCTGCCTGCTTGCTGTTCACTAATGAGAGCATATATAACTACCTTATAGTTCACTTACATTTTAACATATGCTTAATCAAGATAAAAGATGGCTGTATCAGGAGAGTACCAAGAGGGCATTTGAGCAGTGGCGTCAATAAAGTCACATGGCCACTAAGTGTCATGTAAGTAAATATGAATCACTTGCGTGGTGTACGCCTGGCTGCAGTGATGTAGACAGCACCCCACTGACTCTAAGGAGGAGAAAACCTCCACCATTGTGAATGACTCCGTGAAAACAGCATTTTCTGTCTCCCTGGAGGACTTCAATGTTTACTTTTCTCAGAATTCCCCTTGTGGTTTGTTTCCCTGAATGAAAAAGAGCAATGTCTCCACTGAATGAGAGTAGGGATTGGGTCAAACCTGCAGGTGAATGTAAGCCTCCTTTAAATATTAATAGGAAAAGAGAGAGGGAATCAACAAAGAATGAGGCTATGTAATATTAATAAATATATAGCTTTTATTTTATATGTGTGTGTATGGTGGAAAGGGTACATGCATGTATAGAGGCCAAACATCAACCTTGAGTGCTGTTCCCAGGGACTATTCATCACCTTTCCTATCTTCTTTTTGTTATTGTTATTGTTATTGTTATTGTTATTGTTATTGTTATTGTTATTGTTTGGTTTGGCTTTCTTAATCAGTGTCCCTCTCTGGTCAGCATTCACCAACTGAGCTAGGCTGGCTGGCTAGATAGCCCTAGGAGACTGCTTGCCTCAGCCTCCCTAGTGCTGAGATGAGAAGGGTGTGCCACCCTCCTCAGCTTTCTTACATGGGCTCTAAGGATCAAGCTCAGGTCCTCATGCTGGCATGGCAACACATCACTGACTGAGCATCTTCCCAGGCTGCAAATGTACAGCGTTTTAGTCATCAGTCTAGAGGCAGTCATATCCACATCTGTACCATTCTAGAACATTCTCAGTCCACATCTTCCCCTGAAAGTAAGCATTCTCAAATGTATCAGCACATATTTTTAATTCAAAGAAATTAAACAATAAAGAAGCTAAGAAAGAGGCATAAGTATTTGTAAATAACTTACTCAATTGACACTCAACTCACCTCCCTGTAATTCTAATGAAGTAACTCATTTCAGAAAATAGGCTTGACTTTTGAAAATGGTGGCTTGGAAAATAACTAAAAGTACACATTGTACTGGCTTTTAAAAATTATTATTTCACTATACTCACAAAACAGAGCTTGTTCTTGGTTTTAATATTCATTGGGAGTTTAACAACCCTTAATAATTTCACTAGGAACCTAGTCAATATAACCTACATTTTTTACCTGAAAATTAACAGTAAACACAAGTGCACAGTTTATTCCCTTATAGGTGAAAGCAAGCATAGCTATGCATTCATGCTAGTGCTTTAAATAGAGATGGTTTTCCTGTTCTAAATATTAATGTGCAACTGCATATGGAAATGATAAGAGGGTGGTTCCATTCACTGGGAGAGCTGTAGCCGGACCTCCTTTGAACCCCAGGAAGCCCCAGACCATTTTTGGATGGTGTTTTGTCAAGAATGGTGAGAGAAAATGTAAAGATAGCTATCAGTGGATATTTGTTCTGGGAAAGATTATCAGTTTTAGCATTTTTCATGCTGTATATCCCCTGTACATGGTACTGTGTTATTGTGGATATAGTCTGAGTACAGATTACATGTTGGCTGGCCCTCCATCCATGCTTTCCTGCCCCCAGTTCTTCTTCATTCCACTGCAGAGTTCTTCAGATGCGTTCGTTTGTAACTTTAACATTATGCTATAGTTACCTGGTGTGAATTTAATTAAAAGTCTAATAACGAGACACTGTAGTGAATTGGTACTATTAAGAGGTATGGGCTAATGTTTCTCTGGGATACTGCATCTACTTTAGTGCAGAGTATCACTGTGATTTGCACAGTAAAGGTGTCAAGATGTAAATACCAGGAAAGAGCCTCAGGCCTATACTGTGCATCGGCACACGAGTACACTGTGCCTTAGACTTGACTGTCCCTCTGCAGTAATTCAAAGAGCTTTCTTTGATTGTTTCTCTGTTCCTGATTGTCCACGGGCAGTAGCACTGCGTGGTGCAGTTGAAGGGAACTCTTGACAAGCTTACAGAGTATTAACGTTATAGACATATCAATTTCAGCACTATGCACATCAAAACTGTGCCTAATGTAGACTTCCAAAGTGGAAAAAAAAAATGGGCGTATTAATGACTTTGGTCGCTCTTGGACTGTTGGGGTTGGAGTGTCTTATTGGCAGATAGCAGATTAGCACAGAATATTTCAGTTTAGTTTCTGTTACAGAGTGAGTGAGGGGTGTTCGTCTTGGGAAGCTGTTGAGGGATGGTCTGATGTATTTTGATGCTACTTAATAAAAAGCTACTTCTCATCCATAATCCCAAATACTTGCTAATGTTCTTCATCTGGGCCAAATCTCCATCCACGCCAGCCACATGCTTTTCTTCCACCTAAACCAAGACAAGCTTCTCTCTTCTCTTCCTCAGGTCTTTTTGTTTTTTCTCCTTCCCAGGATTCCTCTCTCTTTCTAAACCCAGGGAAGCTTAGCCATACCTATCTCCTCTGCCGGGTGGGAGGGATTTTTACTAATTAGCCACTCCAGCTACAGCTCCATATTTGATCCTATAAACCTCTCTTTAACTGATCTGTCTTTAACTGGTCTCCATCATTGTACACCGTCTGTCATACTCTGAGCAGAGTGTTACATTTTATTTATTAAAATTTGACTTTATATGCCTATAAAACGAATGCACACATATTTTTGGAAAGCTTTTTGAAAAGCATGTATTATCACTTTGTCAGATATCGCCACTCTGCATGGACAAACATCTCACATAAACTTATGTGTGCAGTTGCCCTTGGCGTCTGTGGGTGATTGGGCCCAAGGAGATGCACAGATACTTAAATCTACCATATAAGCACTGCTTACATGTAACCTTCATGGATGTTCTCAGATGCTTCACTGCTCCCTATACCTATACCTATTGCAAAGTAGATGCAGGGTTAATAGCTGAAGGGCACACAGCCAATGATGGCATGATGTACAAGTAGATCATGGAAGCAATTTCTAAAAAAAAAAAATCTTTATTTTAATTCGATTAAAGTTGTGGGTTGGTAACCCAGAAGACATAGTAGAATTTATTGGGTAGTGTGTACTATGAACATACATAATTAAACATTGCATCTCTTATCAGCTGTTTGTATTGCTGGCTTTTGCTTTACCCACACAGATTTAGCAAACAGTCTTACAGGAAAATCTTTGTCCATGTTTATGATTAATTCCTTAGAACAAATCCCAGGAAATAGCTTATGTAATTAAACTGTGTGAACATTTCCAAATGCCTTAATAGAAATCCTTCTTTGAGGTATTTTTCTGTTTGTCAAATGAGACATATGTTCTAATTTGACTTACTTTAATTTAAAATAATAAGATATTATTTAAAAGTTAAGACAATTTAAAAGACATTTTCTAAAAATCTTAGAAACTTACGATTTAGCAAGCACTTTGAAAATATTTTTTCTGTGAAAATGCAAATACTTAAGTTTTGATTTGCATAATTATCTACTTATCTATGGAAATAGCACAATTCATACTATCCCAAAGGGTTTTTCGGTTAGTAATCCTGATCAGATTTCTATGTTCTTACTAGCATACCCTGTTCTCTGAAACTGTTGAAAACTATCTCATTGTCTGAATGTATTTGAATTTATTTAAAGAATGTTTGTTGGGAATATTTAAGTTGTTCTCCCGTTATTCTGTGCTGTAAGAAATCCAGTATGACCAATGTCCTCCTAGTATGTCACCTGGAGTCCTTTCCATGACACATACATGGCTGAGCATGCTCTGTGTGTACATTTAGATTTTCATAGCCATGACCAAATTGATGTGCACGAGTGTGTGTGGCCAGAAAGAAGCAGCATGTGATATTGTAGCCACCTTCCCCAGTCCACCAGTACCAGACTCCAGCATCTTAGCCTTGGCCAGCTTGGTTATGAAGGACCTTCTCCGAATGCTGAGCTCTTGCGTTTGGACTTCAGGGGATTTAAACATGGATTTGCTTAGTGAGCCTCCCCCACTAAAGTTAATCCTACTAAAACTCCTGCCCTCTCCTGTATCTGGGTTTCTATTCTGAATCTGGGTGAGATTGCCTTGACGGAAACAAGACTCAGCATGGGATTACACAGTGGTTCACTTGGTGACTGGTGCGGTTTCCTTGTCTCTTGTTCCCATTGCTGTGGATTTGGTCTTGTTGCATGAACCCACCATAAATAAACCCTGTTTATCTTTGTGCTGAGTGTTGGTGGCTACACAGATGGACTGACCCAGTTTGGGTTATGACAATGTGTCCAGTATGGAGTTACGAGTCAATGGGTCAGTTTAGATCCAGGTTTTGAGGGAGTCCGTGGAGCTGCCGGGACACAGTAACTAACCTCCTCAGCCATGAAAGGTGCTAACCCTGTTGAAGCTATCGTTTATTCTCTCCCAAGGAAGCATTGAGGAAGATCAAGGCCCTTTTCTGTCATCCATCCGTCATGGAGCATTCCTCTGTTTGAGCCATGCCTCTGTATTTTAGATTGCTTTGTAGTTCCCTAAAGACTAGTTATGGATTGTCGGTTGTCTTTTTAACACCTTGAGAATTGACCCATGACATCTTTGGTCCATACTTTCTTGTTAATTTCCATGTTCTATTCTACACCACAAATACAGCATTTGCCTGGTTTATCTAGTACATTGGTTTATTCATATATTCCTAGTTTTGTTATCCTGGGATGGTTTCACAGGCTAATCATTTCAATGCATCATATTCACCATTACTCAGTTTTAATTACTATTAGAAATTTCAGATTCATATTTAAAGTATATTGTATCATGCATTTTCTTGGTTGGTTTTTGTTCAAATCAAGATGCTCTGAGTCCCCAGTGTTGCCTTAGGTTTGCTTCTAGCTTGCTTTAGCTTCCACAGATTTTCCTCACGAAGAATTTTAATTGCTTCATGATGCAGTAAGTCCTTCTCTCACAAGTCTTCATGTGATATTTTGGTCATAACTTAGGTATATACATCTCAGTTAGTCTGTTTCTAGATTTTATTTCCTTCCATTGAGATACATTCATTCAGCAAAACACTTTGCTATCATTTTGTTGTTGTTGTTTTAAGTCTTCATATCTGTCACTGAGTTTGAGGCCAGCCTGGTTTAAACGTTCTAAAAAGGAAAAAAAAAAAAAAAAAGTCATGGAAATGTGTTTGATTTGTATTGGAGTCATGGAATAGCAACAGATGAATCTAGGGGAAGCCAACATCTGTTACAATATGACCTTTCTGACCATTAGCAGGGTCTGTTCCTTAGTGTTTTTATTTGTGTAGCTCTCATATGATTTTATCAATAATACTTGTGGCTTTCTGTATAGAGATCTTGTATATTCTATTTGAACTGCTACTAGCCATAAGAATATTTGGAATAAAATATAAATAGCATATTTACTTATTTTCTACCTGTGGCTGTCATGAAGAAATGAATTGTATGTTTGCCTTGTATGAATATGTACTCAGTATATATGACAATGTTTTCTATGACATTGTTATCTATATGACAATCTATATGTTATCTATATGACATTTTTTTTCAAATTCTCTTTTTCTTGCATTATTGCTTTGACTAGAACTCCAAAATAATAAGATGAGATTTAACAACTATTATGATCATTTTTCCCTTAACTCATTGATTATACTTTTAATATATACATCTTATTTTTGTAATAATAAAACTTTAGACTGAATTCCCAAAGTAGTATTAGTATAAACACTTCAAAATACTAAGCTTAGGTTTCTGCCTAGTGTATTGCCCTGGAAAATCTCCACACTTTTTTGTCATCAATAACTAATGAGAAGATTCTCTAGTTTGTGAAAGCTGAAAAGACAGGAAAAATAAATGAATCCAAAAAAGGTGAGATGAGAAAACAAAAAGTAATAAAAATAAACCAAGAAGAAAATAAAACTAAGGAACTTAGCTAAAAAGCTTAGCCTTTTGAAATGATTCTTAAAACTGGCAAATTTTTAACAAGAAGGGAGAAGTGAAGGTTCTAAAAATACCATATAATTTTCAACCAGCCAGAACTGTAAATTCAACAGGAGTTAGGGTTCTAATGAAATAAAAAGTCTTATGTCATGTTTTTTGAAATGGGTAATATCTAGGAAAATGTAAATTGCTAAAACTATGCTCAGAGGAGATGAAAAGCTAAATGTTTACACGCCATTATGAAAACTAAGTCTGTAAAATCCAGCACTCAGTCTCAATTAAAAAAAAAAAAGGTTAGAAATTTTTGCTCCTGATCTTCACTAACTTTCATGGAATAAGTAATTACAGTTCTGTGGGTTTCTCCTGATTAGTTTCTCCTTCCTCTACTTCTCCCAGTTCTTTTCCATCTCCCCTTCCTTCTGGATCCACCTCTCTGTCTCATTGGAAAACAGACAGACATCAAAGGGATAATTAAAATACAATAAAAAGCAAGGAAAATATATCAGAATAGGTCAAACCAAACAAACAGAAGGAAAAGAGCTCAAAAAACAAATACCAGTGTAGAGACCTATTCATCTGCACATTCAGGAATCTCCAAAATCAGAAAAAAACTAAGCCAACATACAAAGGAAAGGGGCCTCTGGTGGCAGTTGGGAGGAAAAAACAAAAGAGAAAGTATAAATAAAATTAAACATTAACATTAAAAAAGATTATTTTAACATAAGAAGCCCTGACAGGACATTATGAGACAAGGATCCTCCAACGATGCCATTGAGCGAGCTCCTTTGCTGTTGGCCATCCTCAGCTGGGCATGTAGCCCACTTGTCAGATGGAACACTTTTTTTTTTCCTGATCAGACTCCCTTGGAGAAAACAAAATTGCATTAGTTAGTAGCTATCAGTTGAAGATAGCTTCTGGGTTAAGAGTGGAGGCATTGCATCTCCTCCTTTCAGTCCAAGGACCTTATTTGGTGCAAACCTGTGCAGGCCCAGTGCACACTACCTCAGTATGTACATTGGTCCTTTTGTGTTTTGAGTGCCTTGTTTTCTAGGTGGCTTCCATCACCCCTGGCTCTTACACTCTTTCTATCTCCTCTTCCACAGGTTTCTTTGAGCCCTAAGGGGAGGAATTTGGTAGAGACAGCCCATTTAGGGCTGAGTTTTCCAAGGTCTCACACTCTCTGCATAATGTCTAGCTGTGGGTCTCTGTATTTTTCCCATCTGCTGCAGAAGGAAGCTTTTCTGACGGTGTCTGATCAAGCCACTGATCTATGAGCATAGCAGAATGTCACTGGGAATGATTTTGTTGTGATTTTCCTTCAGAACAGTAGTATTTGGTTTCTACGTAGGTCTCTGGGCTTTCTAGTTTCAGGTTCCTGGTTACTCAAGCAGTGTAGGATATAAGTTCCATGCCACGGAGTGGGCTTCAGTCAAATCAGTTCTTAGCTGGTTACTCCCACAAGCTTTGTATAACTACTCCACAAGAATATCTTGCAGGCTGGACACCATGTATCCCTAAGAGTTTATGGCTGGGTTGGTATTTACATTTCTGCTTTAGTAGCATAGGGACTATCTATCTTCCTGTGCCAAGAACACTAGCCCATATGAGTGAAGGCTCTACATAGGTACCAGCTCAATTTCCCTGTGTTCAATTAGTTGAGTAGGTATTGTCTTCAATAATAGAACCTTGCTGCCAGTTTGTAGAGAGCAACCCTATAGCCTTGGCAACAGCCTGGTTGTTTGAGGTTTTCCATGGGATGTGTTTGGCCAACAACTCAAATAAATGTCACCCATTCTCAGTACTGGAAATTTCATTTGGTGACAAAAGACGTTCAGTTGCAGCTCCGTCTCCCCCATTACTTGTTGATTTCATTTAGATCATTTGCCACTTAATTTTAGATGTCTCTCCCGACATTTCCTTCCCTCGTCCCCTTATTCCCCACTCTCTGTTTAATCTTTCCGTTCAAGTCCCCCTCCCACATCCATCTACAAATATCAATAATTCTAGTTCCCTTCACTGGGAAGAACTGTCCCCCAAGTCCCTTACTGTATACTAACCCCTATGGCTGTATGGATTGTAGCTTGCTTATCCTTGACGTAACAATTAATACCTACATGTAAGCAAATACATACCATATTTGTCTTTCTGAGTCAGGGTTACCTCACCTAGGATGATTTTTTTTTTCTAATTCCATTCATTTGCCTGAAAATTTCAGTTTTTTAAGCAGCTAAATAATAGTCCATTGTGTTAAATATACCACATTTTCTTTATCCATTCATCTGTTGAGGGACATATAGGTTGTTTCCAGTTTCTAGTTACTATTAATATAGCAGCAGTAAACTTGTGCCTCTGTGTTAGCATAAGGCATACCTTGGGTGGTACAGCCGAATCTTGAGGTAGATCCATCTTCCTGATGAACTGCCACCCTGATTTCCAAGGTGGTTGTACAAGTTTGCATTCCCACCAGCAGTGGATGGATTTTCCCTCTAGTTTATGTCCTCAACAGCATGAACCATCATTTGTTTGACTGATTTAGCTATTCTAAGGAGTATAAAATAAAATTGCAAAGGAGCTTTGATTCACGTTTCCCTGATGAGTAAGCATGTTGAACATTTCTTTAAATGTTTCTCAGCCATTTTAGTTTCCTATCTTGAGAATTCTGTTTAGACCTGTATCCATTTTTGTTTTATTTTTGTTGTTGTTGTTGTTGTCTTGATATCTAGTTTTTTGAGTTCTTTATAAAGTGTGTTAGTTAGCTCTCTATTGGATATGAAGTTGATAAAAATATTTTCTCACCTGTACACTGCTGCGATTTCCAAATGACCATGTCCTTTGCATGGAGAAGTTTCTCGGTTTCATGAGGTCCCATTTATTACTTTCTGACCTTAGTATCTGTGCTAATGGTGTTCTGTACAGAAAGAGTTTCCCTATGCCAATGAGCTAAGGTTATTCCATGATTTCTCTCCTCTTAGGTTCAGTGTGTCTGGTTACATGTTGAGGTCACTGATCCATTTGGAGTTGATTTTTGTGCAGGATGATGGGTATGGATCTATTTGGATTCCTCTAAATGCAGTTGCCCAGTTTGACCAGCACCATTTGTTGAAGATGCTACATTTTCCATTGTGTATTTGTGGCTCCTTTATAAAAAAAAATCACATGTGCTGATTTATATCAGGATCTTCAAGTTGACTTTATTGATCAACATGTCTGTTGCTGTGCCTACTGTCATAGGTTTGCTGTGCTCTAGTGGAGACATGGTGCCCTGGATGCTATTGATTGTGTTTAACTCTAGTGTCTAGGCATCTGGCTTGGAGATGATTGTAATTCTAGTTGCTGATATCTGGTCTTGTCTGGGTTGGGTGGGTGTTTTCTTTCTTAGTTTCTGTTGCTTTCTCTGCGTCTCAGGAAGGTTTGATGGCTGTGTATTGGCCTGATAGAGAATCCTTCTGAGATCCTATCAGGTGAGGGAACTGAAGGTTACAAGTATAATGTGTTTCTAGGTATGGAAGCTGACACTTAGAAATGGGCATGGGTTAGAAGGGGTGGGGGTGGGAGTGAGGGGATCTACAGGGCTGAGGAAAGCAAGATGTTCCTTCAGGATCTGCTTAGTTCCCTGGGGTTGGGGCCAGAGAATGAGAAGAGGCCACAAGTCTGCTACAGTGCAGAGGATGAGACTGGGGATTAGATATGGAGGAGAGGAAGAAAGGCGAAGATCTCAAGTCTACTCACCTGTTTGCTTCCTGGCAGGAGTGGCCAGTGCATTCCCAGAGGGAGCCTGCTGGAGTTGGGAGCTAGATTTGAGCTGCAGGTGCTTATTTACTTTTTGTGCTACAGACAAAAGATTGCTGACAGATAGTGTCAAATCTGAGGGATGCTAGGAGCGGGTCCATGCTTCCTATGGAAGGTCCACAGTGGACACCCTGAGGGTCTGGAAGGTTCTAGATCCACTTTGTAAAGTAGCAAAGCCAGATGAAGGGGCTGTGAGAAAGGGGTGCAAGGACTGTTGTGAGTTTAAGGCCAATTTGGGCTACATAGTGAGTTCCAAGTCAGCCCTAGCATAGAGTGAAGCCCTGTCTCAACAGATGAATCAAACAAAAGAGATAATAAAAATAATAGATTAAAAAATACTTTTTCTGGATATTATTGGGTAGAAAAAAATGATCATTTTTTTCTATTTGCAATAGAAAGGAGATTCCTCTTTGTATAATGACTATCTTATAATGATATGTTGTAAATAGCTTCCAGATCAGAAAAATCAATAAAGAAGGAAGTGTTCTAACTTTTTACTAGTCTGAAGCAACTCATCCATCAAAGGATGAAGGAAGAAGAAAAAAAAAAACTTTAGCTGAACTCTACAATCCATCTAATTTACATGTCAATAAGAACATGTATGGTTATCCAAATGAGGGAGAGGAATAACTTCATAGGATTTCAGTCTTTTTTTTTTTTAAATGAGATATCAGAAAATGCAACAAACATGCCATGGTTTAAATGGCAGGTGTCTTTTCTTGTGGTAAAGAATTCATTAAGACAATACTAGTATCTGTTAGGTCTCAAACCTTGGGACAGATGGCTGAGGTACCTATTTAGCATATCAAAGCTGACCTGGCTGCCCTTCCCCCACCTGCCCTTCCCCCAGAGTCTCTTCCTTATATAATGCAGCCATTTTGGTTACCCACACCTCTTACCTTTTGCCCTCTTGGCTACTGCACTTGGTTCCCCTCTCTCCCCTCAACTTGCCCCTCTTCCCTCTCCTCACATAGCTTAGGGTCATGTCCACACTGGTCTTTCTCAGAAGTCCCTGACCCTGGCTGTGCTGTCCCTCCATCTACAATAAAATTTCTTCTCCACCCTACCTAGGAGTCGACATGTCCCTTCTTTTTATCTCTTTTATTCATTCAACATTAATCCTAATTAGAAAAATAAATGACACATTATGCAAATGAGCAAATGCTTGTGATCAGGTAATGTGGTCGCTGTGGTGGTGTTCTCCGCCCATGAACTTTAGTGGCTTCGTCCTGACTTAGGTTTTAAAATCATGCATCAGTGGGAGACATATGAGTTTGCTATTATCCAGACTTCCTCTCAAGTCCCTCATCACATTAGAGCTGCCTATATATTTCCCTCTGCATAGATTTGAGCTCAGAGATCCCACTCTTCCAGGCCACACAGGTGCCCACTTATATACTGTTTTTCAACTGTGTTGATGGCTACCCGACTCCTGTTTTTGAGGCTAAAACTTGCATCCCCTTTCTCATAGCCCCTCTGGTTTTGCTGCCTTACAAAGTATATTTAGAATTTGCCAGGCCCTCACGGTCTCCACTGTGGAACTTGCATAGAGAGCATGGACCTGCTTCTGTCAACTCTCCTGAAAGTCATGGATTTGACAGTATCCGCCTGTAATCTTTTGTCTATGGCATGAAGAGCCAATAAGCACATTTTCACAGCCGATGGTGAGGTAATTGTTTTGTAATCACTTGACTTGATATTTGACCCAGCCAAAAAGATAAAATATTTAACGTATCCTGAGAGTTTTGTTTCTTTTATCTCCTCTTCCTCCTTACTACACACCACTCATTTCTTTGCTAGTCTTATGGTATCTTTCACTCTCTCGCTCTTCCTCTCTCTTCTGGCTGGTCTGGATTCTTGAGTCTTCCCCGTGGTTGAAGTCCTCTGAATTGGATTTTTATTTGATGGAATGGCTGCTCCTGTAACTGTTACAAGACTCTTGGTTTCTTCAGGCTTCTGTATGTACCTCATCTTGCCATATGGCTTATCCTCAACAGCCAACGGCCTGTTTGTCTCCCCTAACCCTAGGCCTGAGAATCTCCCTGGACTCCTCCCCTCTATTTCTGCTTTTGATTAAGTCTTACTCACCATATATTGGGATGCAGTGTTCTTTGTTTATTCTTATTCCTGTGTGTTTCCATTGCAATGCAAATAGTGATGGTTGCTTATGTAATTCAATGACTTCTTCCATGATATCAGAGGTGGTCTGTATACACTGCTGGAATCCTGCAAATATTGAGTTGCTCAGCTATTTTGGTGGGAAAATGACTTCTACACACACACACACACACACACACACACACACACACACATACCATGGTCAGTTGCATTAATCATCAATAGTCACAATTAAACCAGATACCTATCAGATTCTTTGTTTACACACACATTACCTGTACTGATGGGTATTGGCAAAGATGTTAAAGGCCTTGATGCATCATTTCTAGACTAAAGTAGAGTCACAGGGAGAGCAGGGTGGCTCGGTATTTGTTATTTGTTTGTAATGCTAGGCCTTCAGGACCTCTTTAATGGGCATTCCAGAGTACCCACTGTAGCACTATACTCTATTACTAGAGAGGGAGGCAGAGAGGGCAGAAGGGAGGGAGTGGAAGAGAGAGAGAGAGAGAGAGAGAGAGAGAGAGAGAGAGAGAGAGAGAGAGAGAGAGAAGAGAAGAGAAGAGAAGAGAAGAGAAGAGAAGAGACGCCATGACAAGCTGTGCTGTAATGGAGGGAGGTCATAAGCCTTACCCTGGGCTTTTGAAGTAATTAACAGGGCCATGGAGAGATGTCTAAGTGCTTAAAAATGCAAACTGTACTTGCAAAAGGACCCAAGCTCTGTTTCTAGCACCTACACCAGAACCCTCACTTCTGTCTGTTACTCCAGCTCCAAGGGATCTGACATCAGTCTCTCTTCTTGCCTCTGCAAACACCTTAAATCCATGTGCATGTGCATGAGCACACACATAGTCATATGAATAAAAAATAAAATAAACCTTAAAGTAAATTAACAGACTCTACGCTTTTTACCCATGGAGACTCCTGGCCCCAAGTGTGAAAGTGAGCGTGGAATGGTGCAGACACGTACAGTTCTCATGGTTCCACTTGCTTGCTTCCCATTAAACACGTAGAGTTGTCCCAGACAACCAGGGATCTGCACACAGTAGCTAATACGGAAATGCTGAAATGTCTAAATGGGAATATCATAACTTACAGTGAGGGGTACTGGAACAAGCAGGTGACTAGCTAATACTACGTAGTGGATACATAAGTGTACTTATAAAATGTTAAAAAAGAGTTGAGACCAGCAGGACAGATTATTGAGAGAATAAGTACTGAGAAATAGGTTGTACCACACTGTGTACTTTATAGATAATATCAGGTGCCAAGAGTCTAAAGTACACTACATACTTTGTGCTTTACCCACGTGAGATGTCTCAGCCCTTTGTGTATGTAATGCATGGTAAACCGTGTATTGAGATTCGCGTGCAGTTCTGTGTATGTCAGCTACAGCAATTGTCTCTGTAGCACAATCTATGAGCAATAAGAAGTAAATGAAAACCCATCAAGAACTTGCTGAGGAAACAGCCTTTTGCTGGCATTTTAGCTAAATTCTTCTATTTGTCCATTGTCATTGCGAGCTTCCTCGGGCGTAAAAGGTGGTTCTGGGAGATACCTGTAAGTCTGATAGAAGTGTGCTAAAATGTTATAAAAAAGAGAATTTATATTGGGTAGCTCTGCTTTTGTATTGTTGTCTCAAATAGCGTACTAAGTCGGGAGATAAAATTTACAGAACATCAGAAGAGACCAATTGAGCAGCTTGTTCTGAGCAACTCTTCTGCGTCTTTCTCCTGATGCTTGTGCTGCCACCAAGTGGAAAGATAAGAACAACATTAGTAAGAAGCCAACGTACTGAACTTGTTAGGGATGTGTGTGTGTGTGTGTGTGTGTGTGTGTGTGTGTGTGTGTGTGTGTATGCGCCTGCACGTGCTCTGGCTGGAATTATAAACATGACGTAGGCATCTTGGGATGAAATCTGTGTCTTTGGAGAGCGGCTCAGTCTATACCTGGCTCTCTATGCCAGTGACTCCCTGTGAGTTTGTACTGTTCTATGTTGGGAACTGCTCCAACCCCCATTCTTCCCTGCAGGGTGTCTGTGGAACGCATTGGATAGGGGTGTGAAATGAGCTGATAGTCAGTCAGTACACGCTTGTGGCTAGGGATGATTCCCTCTGCGGAGGGGAAGCGTGATTCTCACTGAACACAGACACTTTGGTCTCTCATTGCAGCCTCCACTTCATCGTATTTGACACAGAAACGGCTCATGACATCCTCAAGGTCTGGGACGGCCCCGTGGACAGCAACATTCTGCTGAAGGAGTGGAGTGGCTCAGCCCTGCCTGAGGACATCCACAGTACATTCCACTCACTCACCCTGCAGTTCGACAGTGACTTCTTCATCAGCAAATCTGGCTTCTCCATCCAGTTCTCCAGTAGGTGCAAACAGGGGTCTCTTCATCCAACACCAGGGCTTGCCAGGGGCACAGAACTCTGCATTTGTATGTGAGTGAGCAGTGAGCGGTATCTACTAGGCATGAGTTGAGTCCTGGAAAGGATGCATTGTAAAAAAGAAAAGATTTTTTTTCTTTGTTTTTTTTTTTTTCATTTAGGAGAAAGACTTCTATTCTCATGCATGGCTGTGTTCATAACCAAAGTCCCTATGACAAAAGACAAATGAGCCACAAGATAAAACATTCTTTGTCATCTTAGTATTTGTGTGAACTGGGAGCCGTTGTAAGTGAACACCCAAGGAAAGAGAGAAAAGCTTGCGTGGAAGCCTGCATGAGAGCAAAGTGTGTAACCAGATGGTAGTCAGTGATGAGTGCTGAGAGCCCTGCTGGGTTAGCCTTCTCCACTACTGTGTGCCTCCCTCTGCATATAGGAAAGACTTATAGCAGGAGAGTGATGTGACTCACCTTACAGGAGGAGGCTTATGTGCCTGCTTCAAGAGGTATCGAGGCAGATGTCACAGGGGTGCTCTTCTCAAATGCCAGAGGCTGCATTTTATGGTGTGTGTCCTCAATCCATCACTGTCAAGAGAACAGTTGGCTTGATGACTTGTATATGTCACCAGGTAGAGGTACTGGAAGGAAGAGGATGACTACAAAGCTTTCACCTGGGCAGTGACTATCTAGGCAGAAGTAGAAGGCAGATGCTGCAGATGTGGGGAAGTGGGGTCTGTGTCTGGGCTTTTCCCAAACCTGATGTTGGGTTTCCTGGCTTCCCCTTGAGTCTGCCAGCTGACAAGGGTTAGTTCTGCCTTGGTTTGCCACTCGCACATTACAAGCGTCCACATCCTTCCTCAGATTAAGGGTTGGCATCACTAATAGAACGACCTCTGGTGAGTTGTAACTTAGAGGCACATTCCCAAATTTGAACTCTGAGGTACATGGATAGTCTACCCACACTGCCCATCCCACTGAGATGACCTGCATCCTCAGACAGATGGAATTGATGTGGCAGTTCAACCTTTTAGAATCTTCCAAAGAGCACTAGGTAGAGGTGCTGTATAATTTGGTAACACACAAAGTCCACCAAAGATACTCTGCCAATAAACATGTGCCCACAAAATTTGTCCCTTGGCAAGTTGGTGGAGAGCTGTGTTTAGGGTTTGCATAAGGAAATTGGCTGAGGCCAAACTAATGCTTTAGGGAGCCATTGATAAAAATCAACATTATAGACTCCATAGTTCCTTACCTGGGTGTCATTGTGATTTGAGATGATAATTCACAACACTTTTCTTTCTTTCTTTCTTTCTTTCTTTCTTTCTTTCTTTCTTTCTTTCTTTCTCTCTCTCTTTCTTAGATAAGACCTCAAACATGACTTTTGAACTTCTGATCCTCCTGCCTCTACCTCCCAAGTGATTATTACAGGCATGAGTTTATGTAGTACTGGGGATAGAGGGCAGGACTTCATGCATGCTAGGCATGTACTGTACAAACAGAACCACATCCATGGCCTCTGGAGCCACGTCTTTGATAGAAGAAGGTGGGCGATGGAACCTATCTGAAGAAGCTTCCTCCTCGTGGCCATCCTAGCTTGGAAACAAAGTCCTTTAGTTCAGGGTTGTACCACTTTGGCTTTTGTTGTATAAAGTCATCCTTTGTTTTTGAGATGTACAGTCAGTTGGTAATTGCTACATTTTATTCAGAAAACAGGAGGGTCCACGGGGTAACAGGTAATGTGTCCCATCTTTTTCCTTCTCTATACACCAGGCTTTTACATTTTCAGCAAATGTGGTTTTCTACTTTTCGGGTCACCAAAATATTAAAGAGAAAGTGTAGAGTTCTCATACACTTCTGGCTCCTTGCTTCCTGGTGCACTGACTTCCCAACTTCCCATTTGTAGAGTTCCACTTTGTCAATCCATGAGGCCAGCTGACATGTCCCCAGTTCATGGCAGCATTTGCCTGTTCATTGTCAGAGGTTTAGACCAGGGAGTAAATACAGATGGCCACAATCACAGTGTCATATCACAAAGTAATCACTCCACTGCTGGCTGGAAATGTGCTCTCTGCTCCACCCCTGCTTGCCCTACCTCAGCCCCTGGACATCCCTGATCACCTCTCCAGCTTCAGTTTACCTTTCCCAAATGTGGCACCGCTGCAATCACACATCATATAGCCCTTTCCCATGGACTTCTTGCACTTTGCACCACACAGTTAAATTTCATCTTCATTTTGTCAAGTTCAGTTATCATACTTTAAGAGGTGACAGCAATCCATTATGGGAAAAGTTTTGGGTTTATGTTACGTATGCATCATGTGCCAAATGAAGAATGACTCAACAATTTCCGTGTTTGTGCTACTATGAACACAGAGGCTGCAAACTTCTATGTGCAGGGTTTGAATGGACATAAATGTTCAGTGCAGTTTGGTAAATACCACAGGACTCAAATCACATGGTCTGGGGGATTTAGCACTATGGCAAGCCTTCTCTCAATTTAAAAAAAAATGTTTCCAACATAAAAAGCATAATTTCTAACATCCATAATTTTTCTATATTCTTTCATGATTTGCTATATTCAAAGAATATAATCCAAAGATTTCCAAACATTACAGATACTTTTCCTCCCTCCATATCACAATTTAATACATTGCTAGGGATATGATGGTAAGAATACACCTGCATACATTTATACAGAAAAGAAACTTTATATATTCATTTCACAATGTTCCCAAGTATGTTATTATGCAACATGTGGAGTTATAGATAAGGACCGAGTGATTTAACATAGTCCTTACATATCCTTCTACTGTCCTATTTTAGTCAATAAACCTCCACATGTGTCATGGATGTGGAGAGAAGCTATGTCATCATTCTCTTTCATTTGTTTTGTTGCGGTCTCACTATGTAGCTCTGGTTAGCCTGGAACAAGCCATCTTCCTGCTTCTGCCTCTCTCTGCTGGGATGGAGTGCCCCCAGCGAACATCATGCTTTCTCTAGATGTCATCTTTAAGTCTGTAGAAAGGAAAAATCAGGATACAAAAGCATGGTATGGGCTGTGGCTTGGAAAAATTGGGCTCCTTTTTGGCCCGCAGTACGGGGAACATGACTCTCTGCCTCTGTGCTTGTGGCTTTGTTGGCTTAGAATGACAGAGAAAGTTGCCACTTTCAAGGCTTCATTTCTGAAAGAGAACAGTGTGGTTTCCAGGAACAGAGATAGCAGGGTAGGCAGGGTAGCTAGCATGGAAAGGCAGGGGTGGCACAAAGCACACCGAAGCAGTGTCCATAGACAGGGCAGAGCAGATATAGCACAAGAGAACAGCACACATAAAGGTGAACACAGGCACACATATACACACAAGAGCACAAACAACCAGTAGGGAGGTGGAAGAGGCATGGGAAATACAACAGATAAAGGCAAGGCTAACAGAGAGCCAGAACTCATTGGTGAGCAACAGTATATACCTAAGAGCCCAGGCATGGAATGAGAAGGGTGCTTCTACTACAGCCTTAGAAAATGATGTGGGTTGTGTGGGTAAGGTGACAACCTAGAAGCTGCCTCATTATGGGCCTGTAAAGGAAATAGTCAAAATGAAAAGGTGGCACTTAGAGGAAGGATAGTAGGCTACCAAGAAGAGACTTGATACCCTATGAGCATATACAGGGGGAGGAAGTCTTTCTCAGTCACAGTCATAGGGGAGGGGAGTAAGAGGGAAATGGGAGGGAAGGAGGAATGGGAGGATACAAGGGAGGGGATAACCATTGAGATGTAATATGAATAAATTAATAAAATTTTTTTAAAAAGAAAATAAATTAACACACACAAAAAAAAAACATAAAAACAAACCTTAATTGTAAGAAAAGACAGAGAGAAAGGACTTCAGAAATCTACAAAGCATGTAAAAGGACATCTGAGAGCTGCAATGCATAGTAAGAGGTAGGTCATAGACATAGATGCAGCCATGTTCCTTGCAGGGGCGGGGAAGGCAAAAACTTTCTGAAATCAGGTAGATTCTCCTTACTCTGTGGCCTGGCTGCAGAGAAGATCTCTAAATAAAACAGAAAAGCTGTTCAGACCAACAGTCACAAGCCACAGGCCAGAAACATACAACATGAGAAGACCAAGCTACATGACAGAATGACTCTTCTAAAAAACCTGAATTCCTCAGCTGCTAGGGACAAGGGTGCCAACACAAATCAAGTACCAGGTGCCAGTCTCAAAAAGCCTTCTGGAGACAAGATGCATTTAACTCACGGCCTGGAGAGTAAGGTCAGTAACAAAGGAAAAAAGTCATCAAAATATACAAGAGATTCAGAAGATGGATATAGAAGTCAGAAACCTGAAAGGAAATTCAATAACAACAACAACAACAGCAAAATTAATTTTAAAAATCAAACAGAATCTTTGGAACAAAAAATTCATTTGGCACAAGTAATAAACACTATGAAAAAGCGGTCAAGAAGGAAGAATACCAGGGTTGGTCTATATTCAACACTCATAAGAGTCAAATAAGTGAGTATGCCCCCAATGTCTAAGATCTCTGAGATATATATGATCGAGACATGAAACTTGAGAATCCATCGTCCAGAATGAGCTGAGATAAACACCAAAGTTGTAAAGAATCTACTCAATGAAATCCCCCAAATCTGGAGAAAGAATTTTATATCCAAATACCCCAAATAGGTATGGCAAGAGAAGAGCTTCTCCCTACTCCCCAAATTATAGTCAAGATATAAAAAGTACAAAGCAAAGAAACAACATTAAAAGTAACAGGAGAAAAATCAGCACCTCATCTACAAAAGTGGAAACATCAGATTAAAAACGTCAGCAACTCTCTAAACAAGGAAAGCATGGGATAATAGACTTCAAACCTTGACAGTAAGCAGCTGCCAACCAAGACTGCCATATCTATCAGAGAGAGCTTTTAAAACTGATAGAGAAATAAAGGGACTTAAAAACTATCATCAACTCCAGCAATTCACAGCCATCAAACCAGCACTGTGCAAGATGCGTAAAGAATGCTGTCCACAGAGGAAGGAGACAATCTCAATCATCGGAACATGGGAAAGGAGGCAATGTCATGAGCAGAATGTCTGGGTAAATGAGAGCCAGGGCAGAATCTATCATGTTCAACACAGTAATCTAGCAGAACCAGGAGAAGCTAAAAATCAAACAGTGATCTGACTGTGTTAGTCGAGTTCTCTAAATAAAACTGGTAGAATGAACTGGACACTAAAGACTAGCTTCCATGATATGTCCCAGATAGTCCAACAATGACTGTCTTGTGCTGGAGAGGCCAGCAAGGTTGGAGTTGCTCAAAATGTGAGTCAACTGTTTCAGTTTGGTACAGACAGCCCGGAGATTGATGAAGGGCATCATCTGGTCTCTGGTCTACCTTGGAAGCCCCAAAACCTGTTTCTAGTACCAGTGAAGGAATACAGCAGCAACAGGATACGTGAAGTTGCCAGAAGGAGGAAAGTCAATCAGGCAAAAAGCAATGGTTTTGCTGTTTTCTTCTAACTGGGCTGCTTCTAGAAGGTGCTAACCACACTTATAATGGCTCTTCCCTCCTGAAATAATCTAATCGAGAAAGTCCCTCATAGGAGTTCTGATGGGTCTACAATTGCTGTATCTTCTTGATGGATTGTTTCTTTGTTCCTTCTGAATAATTTTGATTTGGAATCAACTTTATCAGATGTCAGAAATAGCTGTAATGGCTTGTTGTTGGTTTCTGTTTACTTGAAAGCCTTCCCTCCATTGATTCTCATTCTGTGGATGTCTTCAACAGTGGCATATGTTTCTGGGAACAATAGATAGTGGACCTTGTTATTGAGTTGAAGTCTGATTCTTTTTATTGAGCCAAGGCCAAAAGAATAATCCATAAAGCCATGCAAGCACTGAAATGGTTCTTTGAAAAATAAGGCTGAAAATTTCCTCACAAAAATAATGATAAGAAAGACAGAAAAAAAAAATGAAAGTTAATACAAAATCAGAGTGGAAAATGAGGAGTTTGCTCCAGATTTCAAAGTCATCCAAAGAATCTCTGAGGAGCAGTTTGAGAATTTGTATTCAAGACACTGGATAATCTAGAGTAAATGAATGAATTTCTAGACACATAGGACTTACCTAAATTAATCCAAGGTGATAGAAAGAGCTGACACAGATGACTGTAAGTCAATGAGATTGAAATAGTAACAAAAAGTCTCCTCACAAAGAAAAGCCCAAGACCAGATGGATTCCTTGATGGTCTTCAAGAAGCCCTTACCCAGCAGCTGTGCTGAAGTGATATCTTTGTTCACTGTGTCCAGCAAAGATCTGATTATAGGCCAGACTTTACCATTGCCTTTTATATGAAGCATCTCCTCGGTCAGTTTTTATAAACATTGTTCTCTGTTCCCTTCTGACTGGCCAAATAAAGAACCGAACAGTCAAAGGCTGAGCAGGAGTGGATAAGATGGGATGAAGTGCTTAAGACCCAGAGAGAGGCTCTCAGGTGGAGACCAGAGAAAGTGAGAGAGTCCCCTCTGGAAAATAGACAGACACAGAGGTGTCAGGGTGAGACTAAGATGGCAGATAATGGGCCGCTTGGCTTGGAAGCAGGCCAGGCCAGAATTATTAGGTTAGAATAGCTGAATGTCTGCCCAGCTATAGTGTCTGAAGCTTTTAAACAAATATAAAGGTTTTAATATCATTCTGAGCTAGAGTGAGTATAGAAACCACTTGCATTCTATCATGCTCCCTTTGCTATTTCATAGAATAGAAAGAGAAGGACCGTAATCACCTGCTGGTTAGCGTGGTCCTAACACCACAACTGGGTAAGGCCATAACAACCACAACAAACAACAAAAAGGTAAGCTATTAACTAATGTACCTAAAGTACATAGCTATAAAACTTCTCAATGAAAGTCTTGCGAATTAAATTCAAGAACACATTAAGGTCATGTGCCACAACCAAACTGATTTCATTCCAAAGATGCAAGGATGGTTACACAACCACGAAGCAGTGAGTATGCTTCAGCACTTATGCACTCAAGGGAAGAAGCCTCATGATCATTTCAATCAGTGCAGAAAAGGCCTCTGATGAAGTTCAGTATCCCTTCCTGACAAAATGCTGAAGCAACTGGGAACAGAAAGAACAAACCCAATCATAAGAAAGGCTGAGTTTGACAGCATTGTACTGTGTGGGAGAAACGTACTGAAAGAGACAGGGCTGCCCACTCTCTCTATTCTTATTCACTAGAGTGTTCAATATCTTAGTTAAACAAGAAAATGGAAGGCACACAACTAGAAAATTAAGAATTCAAATTATGCATCATTGTTGGTAACAGAATCCTATTTTAAGAAATTCCAAACACTACAAACTGTCGTTACTGATAAACACTCACTAAAAACAACACAGAGGATCCATAGCTCTTCTGTGTACTAATACCCAGCTTTCCAAGAAAGAAATTAGAATAGAATCTCATTCACAATAACTTTAAAACTATCCATAAAACATGGGAAAATTAACCAAGAAGGTGAAAGACTTCTACAATGAAAACTTTAAGACAGCGCAGAAAGAAACTGGAGAACATACTGGAAGACAGGTAGACCTGTAATGGCCATGAATGGGCAGAATAACTATTGGGAGAATTGCTATGTACCTGAGGTGATCTGCACATTTATTGCATATTCCACCAAAATTCTAGTGACATTCTCCACAGAAATAGAAAAATCAATACTAAAATTAAAGTAGAAGAACAAGAGGCACCAAATAGCTAAAACAGTCCTTAGCAGAAAGAGCAGTGCTGGGGATAGCATAGTACCTGATCTCAAAACTATATTACAGAGGCATAGTAACAAAACAATATGATGCTAACATAAGAACAGACATGCCACCAAGTCTATAGAATAGTAAATAAGACCAGGAAATAAGCCCACACATCTGTAATCATTCAGTCTTTGACAATGGTGTCAAAATTTATACTGGAGAAAAAAATAGCCTATTCAACAAAGGGTTCTAAGAATATTGAACTTCTACATGTAGACCTGTACCTCTTAACCCAGATAGAAATCAACTCCAAATTCATCGAAGACCTTAGCTAAAATAAATGAGACAGTTAGAGGCAAATGTAACACTTCATAACAGAAGCATAGGCAAAGACTGACTGAACGTGACCCCAAAAGCATAAGAATTGATCCTGTGAATTGACAAATGGGATTATATGAATTTCAAAAGAGTTTGTATAGCAAAGAAACTGGGATGAAGAAACAGCCCTTAAAATAGGAATAAAGTCTTGGCCAACTACACATCAGAGGATTCATTTTAAGAATATATAAAAAACTACAATTGTTGTTTTCAAATCCAATCAAGAAATGAGCAAATGAACCAAAACAGCTCTCTAAGAAGATATACAAAGGCCAATACTTTAAAAATGTTCAATATCAAAAAGCAGGCAACTAAGTTCGTGTCCATCACTTCCTCCTGAGAGGACTGACTCGCCAAGCCACAGGGGGAATGGATGAACTAAGGCCTGATACAACTTGAAGACTTGGGGTGGGGGTGGGGCTCCCCTTTTTCGAGGAACAGGGGAGGGTGATGGGAGCGGGAAGGTGGACTGAGAGGAAAAGAAAGGAGACTAAGATGTAAAAGTGAAAAATAAATAATACATAAATATCATTAAAAATAAGTTTAACATTCCTCCTCTCAGGGGAATTCAAAATACAACCTCTCTGCGTTCCCATCTCACCTCAGTGAGAGTGGCGAATGTTGAAGGACTTCAGTCTGTCATGTGGCCACTCCATCTCCTACAGATGAGGGAGCTCGGCCTCCCTCAGACATCTCTACAGATCTCTTAGCAATATGTGGCCAGGAGCAGATTTAACGGCAAGGACTCAGCCCCCTGCACAGCCACCCTGGGCAGGTTTTCGGAAGTACTCGCCATGTCTCCTTGGCTCTGATTGCTGAAGAACATGTTCTGTTTTTTCATGCAGGTCACGTCCCTTTATTGGTCTTTCCTAGAATGTGGCTTCTTACAAGCTTGTTTTACTCATCAGTGCCTACTAGGTTGAGGTTAGTTGAAAACCAAGCAGAATTTTTTTCTTGTATAAACTTAACTCATTTTTAAATGAGCACATTATTATATTATTAATAATTTTAAACAATTATTAATCATCATTTTCACCGGCTTTAATCTAATGCTAAGGGTTAGAGCTCAGTTGGTGGGGTGCCTGCCTATTATTCACGGAGGCCTTGGTTAAAGCCTTCACAGCGTAGTGAACTGGGCATGGTGGTACCTGTGATTATAGCACCTGTAGGCAAAAGCATGAGGACCCAGGAGTTCAAGGCCATCCTTAGCTACCTAGTCAATTTGAGGGCAGCCTGAGTTACAAGAGACCTTATATCAAAATAAAATAGGATCAAATGGGATTGGATAGAATGGAATAAAAAAGTTAAATAAAGCAAAATACAAATGTTAAGCTGGGAGCACTACCTTAATAGCTGCTGCTGCTTCTTCAATGTGATTCAAGGCCCCAAAGGAAACAGAAGGAATCGCGCACTTCTTCACTTCATGGAAGACAAAATTTCCTCCTCAGGGAGATGAGCCACGGGTTCTAGGAAGATATAACCCATCAAATGTCCATTGTCCTGCCTGCTTAGCACAGCGTGTAAAATGGGGACATACTGAGAGAGCTGCAATTATGTTGACTGTAATCAGCCAAACACTTTCCATTACTGTGTAATTACCATTTAATCATGCATGAAACACAAGAAAACGGAGTTCATTGCCCAAAACTGACCTTCCCTCATGGGTTAAGTCAACTTGGACTGTTTCTCCAGTGCCTTACTAGAATCACCAGCTTTTGGACTCTGGGGAAAATGGTGGGAGTAGCTTTCCAAGATCTGACTCTGCCAGATCAATTTCTTGATAAGTAGCGGAAGTGGCTGAGGGGCTACGTGACTGGTCTCTCTAATTTACTTTATTGAAAGATAATTTAATAGCTGTGTTTTCATTTAAAAGTAATTGGTTGTTTACAACAAGGGGAGCCTTTGGCCCTGCTAATTGCTGAATGGGCTGGGGCTGTTTTGTGGGAGAGAAACCGTTAGGAACTGGAGGCTTGTGAGCTGAATTTCCAGGCAAAGACAGCCTGGGGCACATGCCTATACAATAACAGCACCTGTCTGCTTCCTCAGAACCTTCCAGAGTCTTGTAGAGGGCTGACCACACAGTAGTGCATCACTATTTGTGGACAAGTCATGACTAAAGAGAATTACATCATCCTCTTTGAAAATATTTTATTTTATGTGCATGCACCTGAGGGTAGGATTGTTGATCTCATGTATACAGGTGTCTGCATAGGTCAGAAGAGGGCATCAGATCCTTTGAGCTGAAGTTACTGGTGGCTATGAGCTGCCTTGGATACTCGAACCCAAGCCTAGATCCTCCCAAAGAACAGTCTTATCCTCTGAGTCTTCTGTCCAGTGTCATCTTTGATGTGCCAAGTTACATGGCCTGTAGAGTAGACGTGCCCACAATGTACACTGGGCGATGGAGACAATGAGGCTGCTGAAAATTTTTATCCTAATCTTGTGGGATGCTGAAGTCTTAGCTGTGCTTTTTTTTTTAATTGGCAGTGTTTATATCAAATATGACATGAAAAATGAGTTACTCCACAGCCCTCGCACCTTTGGTTGCACCGCTGTTACTCAGTGGTTCCCAACCTTCTTGTGACACACAGCCTGCAAGTCTTCTCTGGTACATCCCTGTCAACTAGACTCCTAAACAGCTTCCTTATGAACATTGATGCTGAGGTCTTCCCTTCTTGGGACACTCAACTGCACTTGTATTACTGTCCATCGCTATCCCTGCCTTACGCCTCCATTTTGATCCTTCACAGTGTCCATTCTCTCCCCTGCCCTGGAGATATGCATGTTCATCTCCTGTGAGGAATCATTGGGGGCTACTATCATGGCATCAATAACTTCTTCACCAATCTTAGACACAGATATACAAGAGGTATAGCTATAGTCCATGCCTGCTTTGTCAACTTGTAAGAGGCCAATAAACTAACTTCACGTAGGCATCGGCAGATATCTCAAATAGAACATGACCCACAATGGAGACTCTCCATACCGATGGCCTAGATTTCCAAAAAGAATAATAAGTTAGTCTCCATTACACAGCTACCTTATTCTAGTCTCCATCAGTTCATGGTAATAAGTCTACTCACATTGAGGTTGGCTTCAGGAAAGCTTGTTATTCTCAGGGAGCAAATCAAATCAAACCAATCCTGCTAGGGAGAGCCTCCAGATATAGTAGAATGTGAGCCCCCTCCCCACCCTCCCCCCACCCACCTGCTATGTTCTCTCAGAGTGGTAAGCCCAGGTTCTCTCTCCTCATTCTGTCCTCACTCACATGCTAGGTCCAGTTTCCTGGCCTTTGCGCCTGCACCATTCCCTCTGTGGAACTCCTTATTCCTCTGCCACTCAGCCACTCTTTCTGCCTGCTGCGGTGTGTACTTCCAAGTTGACCTTGCCTAGCACTCCTGTGAAACTTAAGAGCAATGGGAGGCTGCTTCCTATGAATTTCACTCTTCTCCTTTGGACGATCAGCACAACTATTCCTACAACTGTGGTTGATCCATCCTTCTGTTCTGAGACTATTGACCTGGCACCTGAACACTAGTGTTTACCACTTACCTCCTGCCTGACACATGATGGCATTTTGTCTTCACTTTTTTTTTTATCCCAGGTATTTTCTTGAACTAAATTATTCTTATTTCTTACTTTTCAGCTAGTGGTTCTGGTGATACTGTGGTTTTTCTAAGTGGGTGTTTTATGTCCTTTCTAGGTACCCATAGTCCTTAGATAGCTCTGATTACCAAAGAGCTGGTCCCTGCTTAATGAAATATATATGGAATTGCATCTCAAAGCAGCTTGAAGACATTTTTCCCAAAAATAATGCACATTCTCATTCAAACGGCTAAAAATCACTAGGGGTACAGGTCTGGGTCATGTGTTTGACAACATGGGGCATAGTTAAAAAGAACATGAGACACACATGTATTAGCAATTTCTTCACTAGTAGCAAAGAAATAGCATATGCACATGTACAGTAGCATGTACAGTATACACATAACTATTAGCATAATAAAACTCACTTGCATTTACTCTGAACTGGGTAAGAGCAGAGGAGTCTCAGATGTAGATGCATACTCCTTATAGTTCTATAGTTTTCTGACTAGGCCACTTCTTGTGGCTGGGCAGAGCTTCATTTGCCACAGCTCTGTAACCTCGAGTACATATACTGGGTTCCATTAGCATCTGTCTCCTAGGTAATTAGGCTAAATTAGGACTTAACACTTCTTTTACCGCTGCAGAGTTTTAGCAAGCCTGCCCACAAAGGTGAGGACACAAAGGCACTTTGGTGTGCTTCCTCCAAATGCTGGATTGAGATTATTTATTCTCCTTTCCGGAGGCACGCTGACTCCAGGCAAGCATTATGTGATAAACGATTCAGTCCTCGGATCTCAAATTAGATTTCCCCCTCTCTTCGGCCTCCCGCTTCACAACACTCAGTTCAAACAGACAACAGAGTGGTTCTCCTGACGCCTGCTTGGCAGGACAGCCACAACCCTGCAGTTCTGACTGCAAGGCGGGGGAAGCAGTGACTGCCTGAACACTGTGTTACCAGGGTTACTGGGTGGGCAGATAATGTTCACGTTGCTAGCAGGTGAGGAGATGGACCTCCTAACATCGTGAACCAAGCACCTGTTCCTAGTGACACATGGGCAGATTCCAGGATGCTTGCTGGCAGCCTTTAATGGTTTTCCCTTGTAGTCAGCCAGTCAATAGAAGCACTGCTATTACTTGAGGCTGGAAAGCTGAGAATCAACTGGTATAATCAGAGATGCAAATACATTTTTCAAGAGGGTCTTTGCAAGATGAGTTAACATTTCTAATTGTTTTTATTTTATTTGTTATGAGGAAGCTAGATAACTGAACAGAGGACCTTTTAATTCATGAATATGGAAATCTGTAATTTCAGGGCATTAAAAAAATTTAATATTAGCACTTCTATTGAACATAAAGCATTTTAAAATAAGCTTAAGTAGCATACAGTTTTTAAATACCAAACAGCTAAGGCATTTGCCTTTCTAAAAGGTTTTTTTTTTTTTTTTCTATGTGATAAAGTGAACATTGCTAAATTTTTATTGTCTCTGCATATTTATAGCTGCCTTTTTAAAAGACACTTGCTTGGGTTTATCATGGGAAGAGGGTTATCAGCAAAGCATGAAGAGTCACATCTATGATCATGGCACAGAGAACCCCACTTTGAAAAGAATCAACTGTTAATCTCTTGTGTCCCAGTATTTGACATGATCTAATGTGAACAGCTACATAGTATCCTATGTCGAAGAGATGACTATTTATTTATAAGAATAGAAAGATAATGACACACATGTCATTAGCCAATGCATTCCCTTTCCATGGCTTATCCTAAGTCTTAGGTTTGAGATAAAGGAAGAGTTAAAGTTATATTGTATAAATGATTGCATTAGAATATAACTATGGAACATTATTATGCAAGAAGAAAACTATAAAGACAGCTAATTACAAAAATTTAGTGACAGAATGACAGCTGAATTCCAAGGTAAAAATAGGTGTGTGGGGAGGGGAGGAGGAAAGAACAACCCAGCTTAACAGCTATATCAGTAACCTTATGGTATAGTATATTCTCTCTTAATTAATTCTGAAATATTTTGTGGGATTCCTACTGAGTTCTTACCTTTAATGAAATTTGTAGGACTATACTATGAAATCAAAGTGGTTGATTTATTTCTTGGAGTTTTCCTGTTGTAGAGCTTCATATACATATGTGTATGGTAGGTATACTGTACAGTGTATTTCACAGTCTGTAAGTACATATCAACAGGCAAGATCACAGAAGCAAATTTACAGGGCTGGAGCAATGGCTCAGCAGTCAAGAACCTTTGCTGTTCTCACAAAGGAGCAGAGTTCAGGTGCCAGCACCCATACCAGGAGGCTGACAATCTGTAACTCCAGTTCTAGAAGATCTAATACCCTTTTCTGACTTTCCTGGACAACCACCCACTCCTACATACACATATGAACATATACACCTATACATACATACATACAGACAGACAGACAGACAGACAGACAGACACACACACACACACACACACACATGCACACCCATACCCCCCACACATCCACACACACATACATCCATAAAAATACAAATAAATCTTAGAAAAAAAGAAAGACGATAATTTACCATGTGAATGTATCAGCCCAAAGAACTGGTAAGGACATGTCCTAAGCGTGTCTAGCACCATTCGTACCACTGTCCCTGTTCCTGTCGACACACGTATCTTAATAGTTGCCTCTCCTTTCACAAGCTAAACCCTTTCATGTTCCAGGATGCTGTGCACATCTGTCTAGGGAATCCTTGTCCTTTTACTTACTCATCTTGTCTTTCTTCCGTCTTAGAGCACCGGCCTCTTGGGTAATAGGAATTGTGTTAACTGGGATGGGCCTTTGTGTGGTTTGATGTTATTTAAATGCTTATTATCCAAAAGAGAGCAGCCACCATGACCTGCGGTGGGTGTTGCTGTCAGCCGTGTTTGTGCCTCTTCAAGTCTGTCAACAGTTACAGGAATTTTACATGAAATCACCAGTGCTGCTGCCACAAAAGAATATTCAGAAGTGCACAATCTGTGTGACAAGTTAGGGCAACTTTGAATTTTGAAATTAAAAATGAGGGTACGCATGATTTCCTCTAGTGAAAACAATATTCGATGCGGCAAAGCACATACTCATTGTGCTGAGCCAGGCCAGTCCCACTACACACACACACACACACACACACACACACACACACACACACACACACTTGAATACTGCCTGCACAACCATGCAAGTCTCATTATGTGACTAAGTATGCTTTTATTCTGAGGTAGTTTGAGACTCAGAGGCCTGTCCCTGTCCTTCGAAGTAGATCTTCTGACACCCCTCTCTGGCCTCTGTTAGCTGAAGAGCAACAGTGCTCTCTGGAGGGATCCCATTTTCTCAAGAAAACATTGAGAAGGAAGGTGAGGGGCTCACGCTTTCCCAGGGAGCTCAGCTATGGACTCCATGCCGAGGATAGGTAGGGCTAAGTGGGTCCCAAAGACACAGAGCTCCTCTGCTGAGTGCTGTCACAGCTGAAGGCTGAACATGCACCCATCTTCCGCTAAGACACTCAGCCTATGCCTGACCCTGGGTCTCCAATTTCACACTCCATGTGTGTGTACACAGCCCCCATTTGCCAAAAAAACATCACTTGTCCTTTCACCCCTGGGCTTCTGATGCTCACTTCCTCAGCAATCAGCACTCCGTAATCAATGATGCTGGCTTCCCTTGTGAGACACCAACCTGTGCTTCTCCAGAGAACACCTAGACATAACTTCCCATGTAAATTCTTGGGCCCATCAGCTACACATTCATCTCCTTTCTCCTATAAGTTGTTTGAACAAACAAATCTCTTTATGCTTTTGCAGACCTCTAGCCTGTTATGAAGAGCTAGTCTCCATGGAAACAAGCTGGTGCCTTCCCCAGGGCCATGGGTAGGATCTGACCTACATCTGTATACCAAAAAGGACAACTCTGAAGTTGCAGTAGTTCCAAGGTTGGATCAGCCTGACACATGCAGAGAGAAGGAGCTTGTCTTGATGAAAGATAGTAATGTGAATGGAACATATGTCTAGAGGCATGTACACACGTGTGTAATGTACATATGCATGCATACTTATACACACATATAGGCACACATATACACACATAGACATGCAAATGTATGTATATATACACACACACATATACACTCACACATATGTATACACATGTATACAATATGCATACATACTTTTATGTATATAACATGTACATATCCATGTATGTGCTCACACAGGCACATATGCACACATACAAATATATGTGTGTTTGTGCACACAGGCATATACATATATTCATATATCTATATACTGTACACACAAATATACACACAGTTCCACATATATCTATGTGCACACGTGTATATATACAGATGCACACATACATATAGACATATATGAGCACATAAATGCACACAGCAATATATGAACACAGGTATGTGTACATTTAATACATACATACATGCATATATCATGCATATATACACAAGTATTCACATAGATGCATGCACAAGCATGCACACATCCATGCATGCACATACACACATGTGAACACACATGCACATGTGTGCTCATAGAGAAAACAGTATTTTCTTCCATGGACCTGGCTCACAGCCCCCGTGCTGTACACTGCACACTACAGCCCATTCCTAACACAGTGGCCATCTCACTTATGAGAGATAACATTTTTTTCTTGGTACTCAGGTTGTAAACCGAACTTTATGTGTGTTTGCATGTGGTGTATATTGACAGAGCTTTATGTTTATGCAGATGTCAGAAGCATCACATCCCCTTAGTGGGGTCCCCAATAGTGCAGGCACATTAAGCAGGCTTCCACCTCCATTCCTCAGTAGCCTCTGGCTTGGCTCCTCCACCTTCCTAAGACACCAAAATTTGTGGGTGACTGAGCCCCTGACACATGTTGTAGTACCTGAAAATATTTGAGTATATTCATGTATTGCCTTTAAACCTTCCCTAGATACATACAATGCCTAATGGACTGAGATATTCGGTAAACAGTCATTGCACTGTGCTGTACATGTAGACATGGCAAGGGTCCATGTCCAACATAGGCACAATTTTCAAGTTCATGGGTACAGAAACCACGAATATGGAGGGCCCCCTATTCTATGAATTTAGTCAACAAATACATTTTAAATGATAATGTAAAAGCACATGTGGAGGACTTCATTCATTTAATAGGCAATAGCTTAAATTCTTAATATTTATTATAGTAAAACAGGAAAATTACCTTTCATAATTAATTATATTCCAGAAGTCCTCAGCAACAAATTGACCACCTAGTTACAGATTTCCCAAGGGAGAAATTGACCATTTAGTTGGACATTTACCAAGGGAGAGTTCTAGACAGTCACTGCTGAGAATCACCAGCAAAACGTCAGTTGTGCCGCAGTCACTTAGAACTTACTTGTGCAGTCATTGCTGAACGGCTTAGAACAGTTGTGGAATCTGTAGGGCAGCTAGTGTTGTGCCTTTTAGATAGACAGCAGTTGAGGAAAGGTCTCTATGGCTTGGAACATTCTGGCAGCCTTGGCAAGTCAGGAACCTGAACATCAGTCAGCTTAGGACTCACATTCCCAATGAGATTGTTGGGGGATGGGTAGCACCGAACGCTTCACTTCCTTTTCGATGGTGATGGTGAGCAGCTTGGAAGACTGAGGGTTTCCCCAGCCCCATCTGGAGCAAACCCTGCCCAGAACAATATCAGTGGCTGGGGGGATTTCAGACTCGTGAACAGTGAGGTATGTGGCCCTACCCGAGGAACAGCTCTCCTCAATTCAGAACTAGAAGAGAATAAAATGAAGCTTCCAACCTACACATTCCCTCCAGCATTGTTTAAAAGTGTTTCCTTTTGCCTTCCTCAAGTGCTCTTACTGCATTTTCAACCCAGTCTAGATAAACCAGGGAAGTTTTTGTTTTTATTTTACAATTCCAAAACTCTAAGAGTTGGGAGTTCATTTCAATCTGACTTAACCTCAGTGATGGGTCGACTGGTAATATCAAACAATCCTTCGAAGTGTGCAGCCAATAGGAGCATCCTCTTAGGCACAACTGGAGCCATCATACTGTTATTCGCCCTTTAGCTGGAAGTATTGAGAGCTATTGGACCCACTGAGCCTGTTTATTGTGCAAAATGGACTTCAAGAAAGTGTGACTTCCCAAAGCCTCAGATGTTAATGATCATTGTTATTATTGAAGATATTCTAAGGAACTGTTTGTTTTAGAAGTGAAAAGGATGCCTTCAATAATGTATCATACCTCTTTTTATTAAAGGATATTCAGGGGTCAGTGTGAGCCAGTATTTCACACACATGTCGTCTATGGTCTTTATTTTGGAAGAACTTTAATCATTTTGGGGTAGAAGGTTATGTTCTGTGGTTCTGGGAATTTAGAATATGCTGGTTTTAACAGTGGTAAAAGTGTCTCTCCTATAGGAAACTGCTAAACCTGCAGGCCTGCAGAGATATGCAGGGGCCTCTCCCAGAGGAAACTTGGACAGTGTTTGCTCCTCTTACTTGGACAGATTCTTTCAACATTTATGAAAGTGCTATTGTCTCCTTGATACAATCTGGAGCCACCTAGACAAAGAAAACCTCAATCTAGAAATTGTTCACACCAGATTGGCCTATGTGGCCAGCACTGTGACAGATTGTCTTGGTTGATGATTGGTGTGGGAGGGCTCGGCCCACTGAACAAAACCATCCCTAGGCAGGTGGCCCTGGCCTGGGTAAGAACCCTAACTGAGCATGCTCCTGAGGCCAAGCTAGTAAGCAGCACTGCATTGCTCAACTCTCTACTCTGAGTTCCTTCAAGGCTGATCTGTGACCTGGAAGTATACTGAAGTAATTATTTCTTCTCCTAAACTGATTTGGTTATAGTGTATATCATAGCAGCAGATACCGAAAAGACCATAATTGGTACTGGAAGTGGAGGATGGTGATCTGACCATGTCATTTTGTGGGAGGATTGTGGATGCATTTGGAACCTTGGGCTGGAAAAGCCAGTGAATACTCAAGGCTTAACGAGCTGCTATTGTTGAAGCTTGGAAGACAATATTGAGAGTAATGCAGACTGTGAAGACTGGGTTGGTGAAGTTTCAGAGGGACATAAATATAGTATTGGGACTTTTACTGTGATATTTTGGTTTAAGAATGTATGGTTTCTTTCTAGGTCTGGCTTACCTCACTTAGGATGTTTTGCTGTTGTTGACAGTGGCGGTTATGTTTCATTTTCTTCCTAGTTCCATCCATTTACGTTCAAATTTTATGATATGTTTTTTAAGAGCTGAGTAATAATTCATTGTGTAAATGTACCACATTTTCTTTATCCATTCTTCAGTTGAGGGACATCTACGTTGTTTCCAGTTTCTGGCTATTATGAATAAAGCTGCTATGAATATAGTTGAGCAAATGTCTTTGTGGTAGGATGGAGCATCCTTTAGATATGTGCCTAGGAGAGGTATAGCTGGGTCTTGAGGTAGATTGATTCACAATTTTCTGAGAAACTGCCACATTGATTTCCAAAGTGGTTGTACTGGCTTGCACTCCCACCAGCAATGAAGGAGGAGTGTTCCCCTTGGTCCATATCCTTGACAACATGAGTTGACACTTGTGTTTTTTTATCTTAGCCATTCTGAAAGGTGTAAGATGGAATCTCAGAGTTGTTTTTTATTTTCATTTTCTTAATTGCTAAGGATGTTGATCATGTCTTTTAGTATTAGTGTTTTTGTTTGTTTGGTCTGTTTTTTTTGATATTTTGGGGGGGTTGGTTTTTGGGTTTTTTTGGGGGGGCGTTGATATTTCATTGCTGAGAATTCTTTGTTTAGATCTGTCAGTTTTAATTGAATTATTTGGTTTCATTTGTTGATGTCTAGTTTCTTGAGTTCTTTATGTTTTGAATATTAGCACTCAGTCAAATATGGAGTGGTGAAAATCTTTTCCCATTCTGTACGCTGCTGTTTGTCCTTTTGATGGTGTCTTTAACCTTACAGAAGCTTTTCAGTTTTGTTAAGTACCATTTATTAATTGTCAATCTTAGCACCTGCACTACTGATGTTCTGTTCAGGAAGTTCTCTCCTGTGCCAATGCATTCAAGGCTATTTCTCACAGTTGTTCTATCAGGTTTAGTGTATCTGACTTTATGTTGAGATGTTGAGGTCTTTGATCCACTTGCACTTGGGTTTCATGCATTATGATAGATATGGACCTATTTATATTCTTCTACGTGCCAACATCCCATTAGATCGGCACCATATGTTGAACATGCTTTCTTTTATACATATTTTTGGCTGCTTTATCAAGAATCAGGTGTTCACAAGTGTGTGTTTGTACATCTGGGTCTTTGATTCAATTTTGTTGAATCAAACTATCTGTTTTTAGGCCAGTACCCTGTGGCTTTTATTACTACGTCTCTGTAGTACAACTTGAAATCGGGGATGGTGATACCTCCAGAAATTCTTTTATTGTACAGGATTACATTAACTATCATGAGTTTTTTGTTTCTTTGTTTTTTCCCATATGAAGTTGAGTGGTATGTACTCACTTATAAGTGGACAAAAGCTGTAAAGGAAAGGATAATCATGCTACAATCCACACACCCCAAAAAGCTAAGTAACAGGAGGATAAAGGGGGAGTGCCTAGATCTCCCTGGGAAGGGGAAATATAATATATTTCATGGGGGGACTGGGGATCTGTGGGAATGGAGAAAGAGGGATTGGTTAGGGTGGGGGTAGAAGAAAGTACTTGGAGAAACAACTGAAAATGGGGGCCGTTCCAGGGGTGAGGTAGAAACCTAGTGCAATGGAAACTCCCAGGAATCCATGAGGGTGACCCTAACAAAGACTCTTCGTAATGAGGGATATGGAGCCTGAATCAGTCACCTCCTGTAACTAAACAAGGATTTCAGTGAAGGTATTGCGACACTGATCCAGCCACAAAACCTTCAACCTTTGTCCTGCCTGCAAGATGTGCCGGGTAAATGTGGTGCAGAACTTGCGAGTGGTCAATCACTGACTGGATCAACTTGAGACCCATGCCACAAGAGGGAGCACATGTCTGACACTGTCTAGAGGACCAGAAACCAGAGTTCACATAGCCCAGAGACTTAGGATAGAACTAAACACGACCAGAAAAAAAGCCAATGCAGTGGTTTCTAATGATAAATCTGCTATGCTGCTAGTCCAGCGCCTAGCATAATTGTCATCTTAGAGACTTTAACCCAGAAAGAGATGGGATCAGATGCTGAGATCCACAGCAAACTATTAGGCAGGGCTCGGAAAATCCTGCAGAAAAATTCAAAAAAGGGTTGTAGGAGTCAGAGGTGTCACAGACAACACAAGAAGTCAGCCCACAGAATCAACTAAGCTCACATCACAGAGACTGAACCAAGAATCAGGGAGGCTGCATGGGTCTGTGCTACGTCCTCTCCACATATGGTATGGTTGGGCAGCTTGGTATTGTTGTAGGACTCATAACGGTGGAATCAGGGTCTGCCTCTGACTCTTTTGCAGGCTTTTTGGACCCTTTTCCTCCTAGTGGGTTGCCTTGTCCAGTTTTAATACAAGGAGCTGTGTCAAGTCTTATAGCTTGATATGTCATATATGGTTGATATCCCTGGGAGGACCAGGAAAGGAGAAAAAGTGGATCTGGGGGAGGAGGGAGATAGGGAGACAGGGACTGCGACAAGAGGAGGGAGGGGACAGTGTGGAGCTTCCAGCTGCTGTGCAGAACCCAGGATTGAAGGGGTCATTGGGGAAATCTGAGACACGGCATCATTAGGGAGCAGGGTTAGGTTCCAGGAAGAAAGTTCAGGTCCATATTAGTGAAATTACAGCCTGATGCAATGGAAGCCCCAAGACATTGGAGATTCCAGGACCGTGAGATACTGACCAGGACAGCAGCACGTATGTATGTATATATGTATATATGTAGTGACCCCAGCCTGATCCTACAGCAGAACAAGCTATGTGTACTACAGATGGCAAAGCTGAAGATCTAGGGCTTCCTAAGCATTTGGCGCCCAGAAGAACATGAGTGATACCAAAGTCCTGGACACTATGCTATATACTGCTAGAGCGTGCTTACATTGATCTGATTGTATTTATGTCCCAGCTTTTTTCTTTTCTAATAAGAAATTATGTAACTTAGTTTCATTCCTTTATATGAGCCTAAAGATATGAAATTTCAAATTTATCTTAAATATACACAATAAGAGGAGACTGGAGAGATTGTGGTATAGCCATGTGGGCTGGGGAGAGGGCTCAGTAAGTGACATGCTTGCTGAGCAAGCATGAGGACCCAGGTTCAATCCCTAGCACCTCTACAAAAACCTGGGCATGACGCTAGGTGCCCATAACCCCAGCACCTGGAAATGGGGGTAGGAATATTCCTAGCACCTTGTTGGCCCCCCTATCTAACCAGTCGGTGGGCACCATGTTTAGTGAGAAACATTGTCTCAAACAATTAGGTGAGGAGTGATCTCTGGCCTCTGCAATCACACATGAAGGAGCAAATACTCTTATATATATGAACGTGCACAGGTACACATACACACACACACACCTACACACACACACACACACAGAGAGAGAGAGAGAGAGAGAGAGAGAGAGAGAGAGAGAGAGAGAGAGAGAACTATATAGCAGTGAGATGGATAATCTGGACATAATGCCCACACATGACCCTCAGAAGTACAACACTGAGAAAAGAGAAAGTTCCAGAAGAATTGGTATGAGCCTGTGTGTAGAGCTTCCAGCAGCATACAACACCCAGCCTTCTATACGCTTACTACTGATAGGCAGAAATTCATGGTAATCAACCAGGAAAACAAGGAATTACAGGAAGACATTCAGGAAGGTCATTACTGGAGTGTAGCAGAGGGTTAGAAAGGGTGGACATGGCTGCATGCAGATACCACTGGTGGATGTGCAGTGGCATAGGATGGGCGGACATGGCTGCATGCGGATACCTCTGGTGTGTGTGCGGTGGCAGGAAACTCATTATTCTCTTGTCATGGTGCAGATATGCCCAAGCCTGAGATTAAATATGGGGTGAAACCCTGTTAGAGGATGGTAGTAAGATAGCTAACTGCTGCCCTCCCCTGACTCTATAGAGACAGGGGATCAGCAAGGAGGACAGTTCGCACACTGCCTCTTCTCATACCATGCCTAATAAGTTGGTTGTTATTAGCCTTGTTTTTACAGGGTAGTTAGTGAAAATCAATGTCTGAAAGCATTAAGCTCTAATTGCATCTCTCTGAGCAGGACTGTGACCTGACAGTCCACCTTTCCATGGACTCTTTGATGTTGGATATGGTCTCTGTCTTTCTGTCTTTCTCTGTCTACCTCCACTCCCCTCCCCCCCATCCTCTCTCTCCCTCCCTCTCTCTCTCCCTCCTGCCCTCTTTCTCTTTAACCTCTCCATGTCCCTCACTTTTCCTTTTTCTTCCCCACTCCTCCTCCTCTCTTCCACTGACATATTTTCAGTGTTTTCTAAAGACTAGGTGACTAAATTATAAGGTTTTACAGATGTGTGATTGATTATTTGCCTGGAAAGGAGTAGCCTGTGGATCCATAGTGCCTCTGATAAAATTGACATATGCCCGCCTTCCCCACTCACCGTGAGGGGTCATATCAAGGAAAGCTTTTTATTGTATTTTGCTCCAGGTTGAAGCTATAGTTCTTTAATTAAATCATTTAAATTGTGACATATGACTTTATAAATTATTATCGAAGGGCAGATTAGAGGGAAATGCATATAGAAAGTATACTAAGTATAATATGAGAAGATTGGTAATTAGAATTACATAAGTGGCCAAATTTCAATAAGATTTTGCTAGAATTTATTCAACATGAGCAGAAGCAAAGTGCTTAGTATCAGATCCTCCCACAAGGAAAGACCGCCTCTTTTTAAGCTCACCAAAAACATTTGGTGTATTTTACCAATGGTGAACATGTTACCCTGGAGGCAGCAGCCACCCGAGCCTGTGTGGACACTTGGTTCTCAGTCACCTGACCAAGTGTTGTTTGCTCTTCTGCAGCATCCATTGCATCCACCTGCAATGACCCTGGAATGCCTCAGAATGGTACCCGCTATGGTGACAGCAGGGAGCCTGGAGACACCATCACCTTCCAGTGTGACCCTGGGTACCAGCTCCAAGGACAAGCCAAGATCACCTGTGTGCAGATCAACAACCGCTTCTTCTGGCAGCCAGACCCTCCTTTGTGCATAGGTACTGGGCCCCGGGAAATGGGAACACCATGCCTGTAAATAAACGCAGTCTATGCTTCAGATATGTCCACTAACCTTTTCTTTCTTCAGGAGGACATTTCAGGAGCTTCCTAAATGGCCTCGGGCTCTCCGAGACAATGCTGAAATTTTATTGCAAACCTTTACTTTATTAGATGAAATAAAGGACGTGGTTTCCTTAATGTACAGTAATTGACATTTATCTAACATTTCTTGTCCTTAACAGATCTTATGTAAATATATATCCACCAATCCAGACTTAGAATTTTTACATGGCTCAAAATTTATCAGCCGTCCACTGCTGGCCTCATTCTTTAATATAAAACACATCTTCAAGCAAAACCTGCTACTGAAAAGCTCTTTATCTTTTTAGAAGTATGGCTTTCTATAACATCTGTACGTTTTAGCTAGAATCCTGAAAAGCAGACATTATATCACTTTTGGGGAAAATGAAAATAAAGAATAAAATTGTGTATAACACAATTAAAATTCCCCATTCAACTTATTAATGTCGTAACAAATGGCTTTGCCAGCAACGATCTTAATAGGCATCTAAGATGACTTTTCACAAGTATGATTTTAGGAAAACAGATTTTCATCTAAAACAGGAATTACCTGTAAATTATCCTTCATTCTGTTAAATAGTTTGACATAAAATACCTATTTAGAGTATTCAGTCATAATTCCTAAATGAAATTTAACCAAACCTTAGTTCAGTTGCTGCTTCTTAATATTCTGCTTGAAAATGTAGAATTGAATTGATCTGTGACAGAGAAGTGAGGGACTGGCTCATGGCCTTGGAGACAGATGAGGCAGGAGCTCTGTTCAGTAACAGCTGGCCTGGAGGAAAGCAGCCTCTGTTTAGTAGCCTTCTCAGCTGTGAGCACAGTGAGCCTTTCATTGCTCACTCCCCTAGCAGGAGCCTTGTGACACTTTGGATATTTTTCAAAATAAAGTAGATGCGGCTGTCATTGTAAACTTTTTCTTTTACTTTGTGAAGGTCCCTGCAAATGGAGCTTCTCCTTCTGTCTTTTATTGTTCAGCTCCCCTGTGTGTGTGTGTGTGTGTGTGTATCTGTGTTATGTGTATATGTTTACATGGCTATGTTGTATGTGTATTATGTGTGTGCTCTATGTGTGTATCTCTGTGCCTGGATGCTTTGTGTGTCCATGTGTTTGTTACGTGTATTATGCACTGTGTGTGTCTATGGTGTATATGTATGCCTATATGTGTAGTGTGTGTCTCTGTGTGTGTGTTGTATGTGTGTCTCTCTCCCTGTACTTTTGGGTCCATGTATTTGATGTGTGTATTATGCATTGCTGTGTGTGCATATGTGTCTCTGTTGTGGAAATAAAAGTGTAATTTTCTTCCATTTTATATTTTTAATCTCATGGAGGAAAAGCTTAAAAATCAACTTTAAGTTAACCTCTCAAAGGCACTTAATCCTTTCTGCATTCAAGGCATAGTTGTAAAATTTGACCTCTTCCCTCGCTCTTCCATAGCCTTTGACACAACCAACTCCCAGTCACCTAATTTAGAGCAAGCACTGAAGAAACCAAAGCTCAGCAGAAAGCACTCACTGTCCTTCTGGGTCTCGAACAGCACTTTCCAAGGGCAGATGGAAATCATCTGTAGCAATTGAATAGTCAAGTATTTGAGGGCCAGACCTGCCCACAAGCATAGATGCTATGTGACAGGAAGACAGATGCTATCTCTCCGTTACACTGTGAGTTTCACTTTTCAGACATGAGGGCTGTGTCCCCTGCAGCATATTTCCAGAGTGACGCCTCAGCTGACTGTGGACTAGCACCCATATAAATTCTTTACTCTACAGGGAACACTTTAAAACCGCTTTTTTTCTTATTAGGAGATAATGCATGTTTATTGCAGGCATTTTAAAAAAGCTATAACATAGCAAGTTGTGAGGAAAGGTATTGTCTTTTTACCCAGAGACAGTTCCTATTAACAAACATACTCCAGTAAAATTCATAAGCGTATGTATATATTTTGCTTTAAAATATTTTTAACATGTCCTGCCAGAATACTAACTTAGCAGTGCACAGTGTTTGGGGTGCTATTTTATGTTATAAACTAGATTTTTAGTGACTATGGGGCATCTATGAGCACAACTCCTGGCTCATGACACTGGCGACGTGATGCTGTATATTATCGCATAAGTGCAACTTGGCAATGTTGGACTCACTATTTCTGTACAAGTGCACAGTCAATTCCTCACTTCTGAAGTCAACCATAATAAAACAGGCTTTGTATAACACACATGATTGTGGGAGAATAATGTATTTCTTCAATTTTATTTCTCTAAGATGCTTTTAAAAAATTGTATCCAAATATTTACACCAACGATAGTTGTCATTACCCATGCTTACTTTCTCTAATAGGAAAGTCACAACTTAGGATGATTTTAAACCTTCTTATATGGTTAGAAAGTGATATGTTCTTCTTGTTTTAATTCACACTTTAGATCAGACACAGGTCTGAACCTTATCTTTACATTTGATTACTGGCTGTGTGATTTGTTTGTTTGTTTGTTTGTTTGTTTCCTATCCCTTTCCTTGGTCATCAATGTGCTCTGCCTTTTGAGTGTTAACTCTTTTTCTGTTCAAGCTCCCCCTGTATCCCCCCAGATCCCCAAGATACACGTAACACACCTTTCCCAAGATCTGCTTTATTATCTCTCTTCTATTTCTTTCTTTCTGAAGGGCCCCTGAAAATGGAACTTCTCTTTTTGGCCTTTTATAGTTGAGCACACCCCTCTCTCTGTTGTATGTATTATACATGTGTATCTATGTGTCTCTCTGTGTGTATTATATGTGTGTCTATGTGTCTGTCTGTGTATGTGTCTTTGTATGCTTTGTATGTATGTGTGGTGTATGTATGTATATATGTGTGTATGTATGTGTTTCTGGGTCTGTTTTTGTATGCTGTGTATTAGGTGTTATATATGTGTGCATGTGTGTGCTGCAAGTAGATATGTCCATGTCTTTGTGTTATGTGTGTATGTGGGTAGATAGGTCTACACATGTATGTGTGGTTGTGCTTACTCATGCATGTGTGTACATGTGGAGCCCAGAAATCAATGTTAGGTGTCTTCTTTAAAAATCTTAGTTTTTCAAACTGAATCTCTCTCTCTCTCTCTTAGCCTGAAACTCACCTGTTTGGCTAGACAGGCTGGATGGCAAGCCCCAGAAACCCACTCATCTCCACCCTCATACACCATCAGGGAGCTACAGTTGTCCATGCATAGATTTACACATGAGTACTCGGGGAGCGAACTTGAGTCCTCACGCTTGCACACAGTGCACTTTATTCATGAGTCCTCTCTTTAGCAATATAGCTGAGTCTCAAGGGATGAATGTTCTAATTGGAACAGCATGTCCTGTCCCTCAAAACCCTCCAGTTTTGCATTGCTTAGTCTCTTTTCTTAGGATCCAAATTTTACAGACCTCTAAAAAGTGTTCACTTATCTTCAGTCTGCTGCACACACTATTTTTGATGGCTGGAGCTGCCCATGACCCTCAGGATGATTATTTAAGGATGTCTCACTGAATGGTGTGGGTGTTACAGTGTTTTCTGCAGAGATGCTGGCTGCCTCGTTAGAGTGGACTTCTGCACACAAGCTGGGTGGAGTGGGAGCTGACCTGTGTAATGGGCGTGTGTGTGTGGATAGACCTGAGGATGCTTCGTGCATACAAGCCAGATGGAGTTTCTAGAGTGTCTGAACTGTATCTTCTAAACTCTAATTGTATCTAAAAGGTTTTATGAGCTCCCTAATTAAAGCCTAATGAAGCTAACATGAATAATTCCAGACCCCGAGAGAACAAACGTGCCAAAATAGTGCTACTTAACACCATTCTTGGCGTTAACACTCTCATTTGGTGGAGTTCCGGGGACCAGCAGGAAGAACCAGATTCCCCTTTGTTTCCTTTAAGTTAATATTTGAATCATACTCTGAGCACCCTTCTGTGACAGTGCCCTAAATCTGTCACTTTGCATCTTCCAAGCCCTGCATGGAATACAATCATCTTGGCTTTCAGGTACTTTTACGCTCTACATCAGTAAGGCTGCCCTATCAGACCCATGTTCTTAAGCTAGATGCTGAATTAGCCATGGCAAGTGCTGCAGAAAGACTCCCAGTGAGAGCAATGAAGGGGCCACCTGATGATGACCGCATCATTATTAAGAAGGACCTTCACATAAGCACACATAGAGCTTCATAGTCTGCCAACACATCTCCCATAAGTTGAGTGTACTCCTGTGGTGTTCATAACTTGAATTGACCAGACTGAGTGAGTTTATCATACAAAACAGGATGATTTCATTGTATTTATTGTTTTTTAAAAAGTGGGTTTTCAGGAATGTTATGTGGCTGTTTAAAGGCCCAGTCGTGACTAAAAACTGTGGACTACAATCTTTTATCTTCTCTTACTTTATTTACACAAAGCAAATCCTTATTTGTGGAGGGAGAAAAGGATGACCAATTAGAATATTTCATTATTTATTCCCAAATATACATATATTTGTATTGTCAATAATGTGAACTATCTGTAATGTGGGAGAAATCTGTGGTTTAATTAGAGTGAAAACTTGAAACAACTTAGTCACAAACCACAGAATTTCCCTAAAGAACCATGAAATCCATGACAGCATCAGTGCCTCAATGTGCAAACATGTATATATTTCCAGTGTTTGAACAATGCCCATGTAGTAGAAGATCTAATGGAAATTTTATTTGGCACATGCAATAATATTAAATACCTTCAGATCCTAGAAACAAAATTATCACACCTGATAATTTTTGTGTAAATGTGAAGGCAGACCAGGCACAGCTAGTGACTGTAAGGCTAGCTCAGTCCTTATCATGTGGAGTTCTTTAACTATAATATCTAATCACTATGATCAAGCATTCTCTCTAGGGTCAAGTGTTAGACAGACAGAAAGACTGACCATTATGTCCCTCAAAGCCCATGTTCTAGGATGTTCTCTGACTTTGTAAACTGATGAGAAATGGCAGCAGAATTACTAGGATAATATGGTGACATCCATGAAAGGTTTATATCAGGTTTTGTGTATGAGCACATACATGTACATGTGTATATGCATATGTAGAGGGTCTGAGGGTTAGGTACACTCCTCAATTTATTTGAGTAAAATGGAAGTTATTGAAAGACATTTTGTCAGTTGTAATCATATAAAACATAGCTGGGTGTGTAGGCTTATGCCTGAAACCCTTGTGCTTGGAAGGCATGAGAATCATGGTGGCTTCAAGGATAGCCTGAGCTACTGTGAGTTCCAGGATAGCCCAGACTGTAGAAAGAAACCCTCTCTCAAAAGTAAATAATAGATAGGTATGTAGGTAGCTAGATACAGATAAATAGATGGACAATAGGTAGATAGATGATAGAGAGATAGATAGATAGATAGATAGATAGATAGATAGATAGATGGAGTTTGAAATTATCTAAGAACAGGATGAGTTATAATCTAAAATCCTCAAGGATCACATGGAAAGGTACAGACTTTGTGGGCTTCTCTAACATGCCTCTACATTTGTAGGCAAACTATGTCTTTGATGCAAGCGCCGCCAATTGCACCCTTCTAGAAAGAGCTGCCCGCCTGTGTTCAGCATTCTGGATGTCTGCTCTAACTTTCCCCCTGTGACTTTCTTCTGTGACAGCTGCTTGTGGCGGGAATCTGACGGGCCCTGCTGGAGTGATTTTATCCCCTAACTACCCACAGCCGTACCCTCCAGGGAAGGAATGTGACTGGAGAATTAAGGTGAACCCGGACTTTGTCATTGCCTTGATATTCAAAAGGTACGTCTGGTGCAGACTACCTCTTTTTAGTAGGACTTTAATGCCATGTCCAGCTCACTGCATTTGTCTCCTCAGTACATCCAACTTTACAAGTAGTTAGCTGCCAGCTCAGTGTCTATTAGCTATCCAGACAGAGGCAGGGTGCCAAGAACAGGGAACGTTGCCATGATGGGCAGCCCCTCTGCATGTAAGACACACATGAAATCCTTTCACACACTAGCCACCTTGCCCTTGATGTGATGTCCATCCAAACTTTATTTGTAGAATATCAGATAAGTTGTTAAACATGCTGTGGAGACGCTTGAGGAAATGCCTCCTCAACATTCCATTTTTTGCAGTCAGTGAAGGCTGGTTTTCCACTGCTCGCTCTGTCTGGCAGTCTGATGGGCTGTTGCTGTCATTTAAACTGTTGTGATAAAGTAGAGATAGCAACAGAAGACTCCCCAATCTTTGCCTGATCTAAAGTTTGGACTCTAGACGTCAGTGTCTAGGGAATGGTCATTCACCCCTGCTGTACAAGGTGATAAAAGTTCAACACTGTGAGGATTCAGTAAAGTCAATTCCACTGTGGTTATGGCTTAAATGTGATATGCCCTCTGCTTCTCATGTCTGAAGCCTTGAGCAAACAGCTGATGGTTCTGTGTGGGAGATGTTTGGAACCTTCTGAACATGAGGCCTCCTTCATAAGCATATGGTCATATAGGTGGGGCTTGGGGGTTTATAGCATAACCCTGCTTCCATCTAGGCTGTTCTGGGCCACCAAGATGCAAGCAACCCAGACCATAACCTCTGGCCTTCATGGATGGAGCAATAAACAGCCATGCCTTCTGCACCATTAGGAATGATAGCCACTGAACTAAAACCCAAAGCAAATCATTTCTTCCATTGGTTACTTCCAGCAAGGCAATTTTTCACAGTGATATAAAAGGGTTTATACAATACTGTATTATCACATTAGTATTTACTATGTAGTAGCTAAATTTTGGTGCATACTGAGATCTTTTCAAATAATATGCTTTGCTTTTTTTAAACTATAAATGTGATATTCTGAAAGGTGAAGGTCTGAAGGGTAAAGGTCTTGCTAGCTTGTGTCTTAACCCATCAGAAATAAATGAGATTAACTATTTGATTTCTCTGCCAGGGGACAGGTTTCCTTGCCTAGGATTTTGGGCCCACACGTGTGCCCCCCCAGGGATGCTGACCTCCCTCACCATCTCGGATTCAGTATAGGTTATGGTTCTGGGATAGGGCATTAGTCAGTTTGCAGGGCACATTTCCCTGAAAGTGCCTGTACTCATGATCAAAAGAACAAATACTTTCAGGACACTCAGCCGACACACAATAAGTGAGCCTGTGCCAGTAGACCAGCCATGTGATTGTTCATTGCAGAACTTGGTAGATCTTCCTTAAAACCTCGATGTTCATCTGATTCCTGAGGACAGAGTAAAGTGACTATCAGATATAAGCAGAGCCTTGCTACTCAGTTTCACACCTCTGCTGTGGCAGTGACCAATGATCAAAGCTACCAAGGAACAGCTCGTTTGATAATAATGACATTTATGGCAGGAACGTTCCTTGCTGTGTTTTATACACCTCTATGAAAGATGCACAACACAGATAATCATCAAAGTCTTGGATTCTTGTAAGCCACTAGCTTGCCCCGGATCTGTTTAGCTTTATATTATTGTAGCTGCTCTGAGCTGAAAGTCTGTGTGTTAGGATGAGAATCATCCACTTGCAACCTAGGATCCATGTATGTGTTGGAGGATGGGGGGAGGAGTTGTCAGAAAGCTGTGTAGGGACAAGGATGCTCAAACAGGAGGAATCCAAGGTGCACTAATGAGACCCCCCCATGTGTGGACATCAGCCACAGTCTTCAGAGGACTCTGTTAGAGTCAGGTGACACACAGGACTCTTTCAGAAGACTGAATTCTGGTGTGTTCTTATGGGTAGGATGGGAGTCTGACATTAGAAATATTGGAGGAGGGCATTCTAGGACTGCACATAAGTGTATGCTGGTGTTGGTGACTGTGGAGAGCAATGCCTATCACTGTACCTGTGTACTGTATGGTAATGTTGATTCACAGGGACTCAAACTTGCACCACAGACTGGGTGAGAGCTAGGAAATTACTAAGGTTTATAGGTATATAATGCTATGGTAAGTGGAAATAAGCCTGATTATTATAAAGGGAACTGGAATTAATTATAAAGTAGGCACCAGGGTTCTATGCCCAAACTATTTTATGTTTAAAAAGAGATTCAGCACAGAATGTGCTTTTCCCTTTCCCATGTCTGATTGCATTTCAATGTTCAGTAGGTAATTATGATCATAATCAGCGTTGCTAGACATTGGAGATGGTACAGGACCAGATTCTAGAATCATCCATGAAAATGACCATGACTAAAATTATTCTTCCAATAAAACCCTACACAGCATTTGTGATTACACCAAATCTCTGAGCTTTGGAGCCTCTGCCCTTCCTTCTTCATGTCTGACACCAGCAGCCTTACAAATACATTATAAATTTACAAATTTGTAAATTTGTAAATAGATATTTAAAAACAACAGTGATGTCCCTGTGACCCTTGAGAGTAAATAATTGAAGTCTTAACATGGATGTTGATATTAGAAAAGAAGAGAAGAGAAAAGAAAATAGGGAGAGAGAGAGAGAGAAACACAGAATGTGAAAAGGAAAGGGGAAGTAAAGGAAAGGGGGAGTAAAGGAATAATAGAAAGATTGATTGGAATATTCAATGTAGTGACATGATAGAAAATGTTTGTGCTCTGCCCATACAAGATTCATAAATATTGGCTCACTCGCCTAAGGAAACAATGACCATTACAGGTTTTGTTTTTTGGGTTTTTTGGTTTTTTTTTGTTTGTTTGTTTGTTTGTTTGGTTTTTTTTTTAGACAGCATTTCCCTGTGAAGCCTTGGCTGTCTTAGACTTGCTTTGTAGACCAGGTTGGCCTCAGACTCACAGAAATCCACCTGCCTCTGCCTCCCAAGTGCTGGGATTAAAGGCGAGTGCCACCACACCCAGCTCCATTTCAGTTTTTAATGTAAAAATTAACCAATGAGGCTTTTAATTTTTAACCTTTATAACATAAAGCAGTACTAAGTACATACATCTTAAATCCCAAAATACCCACATAATAATCAAGATTCAGTGGGAATCTCACGTTTGAGCCTGGCTTTTCTCAAGCTGTTTATCTCTAGCAAGTTGATGGGGACAAGGAGGGGTGCCACACCCCTGTTACTATTATTTGTTTTCTTTTAACTCCATTCAGAACTGTCTACTATTGGAGATGTTCGCCATTACATAAAACACTGAGAGTGCTTATTACAAATGATACTTCCAATTCAGCACGATGATTAGTGTTATGTTTAATTTTGAATATTGTAATCATTTAAATTACTATACAAAAGCAGACTAAACTGCAACGTGTTCCCCAAAACTTAACTCTGAGACACGAGGTGAGTTTGTGTTGGGGATGTCAGTGACACTCTCCTTCCGTCCAGCTTTAGCATGGAGCCAAGTTATGACTTCCTGCATATCTACGAAGGGGAGGACTCCAACAGCCCGCTGATCGGGAGCTTCCAGGGTTCTCAAGCCCCAGAGAGGATCGAGAGCAGTGGTAACAGCCTCTTCCTGGCGTTCAGGAGCGATGCTTCTGTTGGCCTGTCGGGGTTCGCCATTGAATTTAAAGGTGAGTGATGAGATGGATTGTGGGGAAACCAGCTGGCATCAGGGCTGCTTCTGCTGTCAGGATGTCTTGGTGAGATGTTGTATCTCACACACGTGTTTCTGACCTGCATGCATGGGTCACTGTGTGTGTGTGTGTGTGTGTGTGTGTGTGTGTGTGTGTGTGTGTGTGTGTGTGTGTGTGGTCTTCCTGAAGAAGAGAGCCCCACCTTTCATGTGCTAAAAAGTATTTCTAGTTCCAATGGAAAAGGAGACAAAGATGTTGAGGGAAATGCTTTTATGTGGGTGCATTGTCATCTGAGGATGGATTATGGCATGTGCGGTAACTGCTTTGATGACATTTAAGAATCATGTGATATGTGTTAGCATTTTCCAAGAATTAAATTCGTTGAGATAGTTTTGCCCCAGTCTTTCCCACTGAGACACTATTCATTACCCCTGCGTCTTCCTTAATTATGGGCACAGGGTAGATGAGAAGCTCTGGCCCCAGCAGATTTTCATGGGTGCTTTGGGATCTATTGACATCCAAGGAAAACAGAAAAGCCACACTAAAAACACCCCGCCCTGAGAACTTTGACTACAGTCCATGAAAACAGATACCATTCTGCAATGTGAATTCATATGTGAAGGAAGGAAGGGAGGGAGAGGGTAAGACATGGCAATAATAAGACAGAATTTGGCCTGGTATTATCAATAGTAATGAGGATTTGGGTAAAAATAAGTAAGTAGATAAATTAATAAACAAATAAATAAATTATGCTTATTCATACTAGTAATTTAACTTGTTAAAACTATAAAATAAAATGAAGGAACATTATATCTTAGTCCCCATTTTAATGGATTTATATTGCTTTATATGGATCTAAGTTTAAAAATTACTTACAACCTCAAAATCCATAAATATAAAGGTCTTTCTTAAAATACATGGTAAAAATCACACAGTTGAGCCTGTGCCTTTGGAGTAGAAACAGCTGTGTTTATACTTTTGAGCCTCATCAGAGGACATGTATGTTATGAAGACTGTAGATGACCCTCACCAAGCCTGTACCTGGTCTATGATAGCTACAATCTAAAGAGCTAATCAAGCCAGGGTCCACTAAATGCCACGTATATAAAGTTACACTATGAAAAGCCAGAGGTGAGGGAAGCCTCTTCATCTGGGTCCATTGGTTCCAAACAGTCACTCTTTACTTTAGTATTTGAGTTCTTACTGTTTGAAACATTTTCTTGAAGAGTCAATGGGAAAGACTTCTCCAGGGCTAACAGAACTGGTGTCACCACATTGTCAAAGGTAAGCGAGCAATCTCAGGCTGAGTATAACAGACTGCAGAGACGGTTGATAATGTGATGGGCCAGGAGGGGTCCCAGGGCCGCCACACCATGCAGCCACGCAGAGGCCCTAACATGTACCAATTTGCTATACAGAGTGGGAATTTACAAAAGTATTTCTAAGTGGAACGGACAAGAACAACAGAAAACTACACACAGCCATGAAGCCATCTAATTAGAAAGCAGAGCAAAACGTAGCCAGAAACAGAACTGTGATTTATCACTGAGCACCCAGAACTGACAATCAGTAAATAGGACCAAGAGATTAGATGCAGTCATTTGAAAGCAAACCAGCTGCTAACCAGTTCTCACTCAGTGGCATAAAGTGGAGTGCTGTGCAAGCTGTGTCTTACCAAGCCACGTATGGGTCTGAAAGAGACTTACAACAAAAGAAAGAAAGACAATGCTGTGGGTCTACACTGATTGATATAACACTTTTTAATAAGCTAAGGATGATGCTTACAAGCAAATCTGTGCTTACCCATGTCTTGAATGACTCGATAAACAATGAAATGGGGCAGCTTTGATGAGCAAACAAGGGATTCAAAAATAAATAAGTAGTTTTATTTTTGTCTTTTGTTCTTTATTTGTTTAGTTAGTGGTCTGTGTGGGATTCAAGACTATTACAGAGAATTATACGACTATCAACTACTGTTTGAAATCTCCAAATAGATTTTCAGTGACGTGATTGGAGACACTGATCCCTGCCTATCAGCTGCTTGGTGCAGGACCACCAAGAGCAGAGAAAGGTTTTCAGATTAATCAGTGTTGTTGACCAAAGTATATAAGCGTGAACTGCTTTTTAAAATTTAATTGTCACATAAGAGGCTCTGTGTCTACAGTGCATTCAGCTATAACATATTGTATAGATTGGGATAATGTTTACCAGAGAGATCTCCCTTTGCTGATGTTTATCCACAGAGTGTTAGAAATCTAACTGAAAATATTGAAAACTGATGATAAAAAACAGTGAAACTGGCCTCTTGTGCTTCCTGTAGGACTCTCCAAGATGTGATATTTGCTTGATATTTTTCCTTTTTCAGTAACTGTATTTCATTCATGCCCTGTGGGTGTTTTTGAACCTATTTCATCCTTTCTCTCTCTGGCATACCTGACCATCTCCATAACACCCTTCCTCCTGAAGTTCATCATGGAATTGCCACATTAAATGATGAACTACATCAGCTACATGAACTACATAGCCAGGAAGAAGTAAAAGTAACATCACCAATTTTATCCCAGACAAAAAGTATCAAATGGAATTCAGTAAAGTACTTATATGTCACAAAGTTCCTTGCACATAAGACAGACACTTGATTTTCTGTAGTAGATAAAAGAATTGCATTCATGAACTTTTTATGGAGATACCATTTTCAAACTCAAAGTTTATGCTTTGAAGTTATCCCAGAGCCTAAACCAGTACAATGAACCCCATTACCACCCTTCCCTCCTATACTACCAAAGAGATGGCCATAACATTGAGTTGAACGTTGTCTTCTGCCTTCTATAACACCCACTGGAAAGGCTGTGAAGTTCAGCTCCTCCGACAGCAGTCTCACTAGGCACTCTCATTGGGGATGTGTTTACCAAACAAAGCACAATTCCAGTCTAAAATTTCACAGAACACATGTCTATGGACAGATGCTCATTGAATTGATGATATTTTAAATGACCCATTGAAGTAGAAAGTTGAAAATACTGAGGTTGGCTGCATAGCGACAAACTCCGGTTGTCCAGACAGATCGTATATGGCCCCAACACTGGGTTGTGCAGTCAGTGGCTACAGGGTTAGTACACACTAGTGTGTCCTAGTGACTGTCCTGCCTTGATCTGAACTTCATTCACCTCTTATATTGCAGAAGGGACAGTAATAATTGACATTGAGCTCAGCTCAGTCTGGCATATGCCACGCCCTCATTGAGTCTCTGCAGTTATTGCAATTAAGATGAAAGCAACTGTCACCCACTAGATGTAGTACTTGACACCTGTCAATCAGATGCCATTTTCCTGCTAAGCTTGACAGTCTCCAGTGTACAATACCAGCCACAAGAACTTTAACTCAGAATAATTTCTGAGTTTCTAACCTGAGTCTGTCCGCGCTGTGAGGAGAAGCAGCACTTGATTTTCAGGCACTCTGCAGTTTTCCTCTTGCAAAGCCAGATTACCAGTTTGTGAGAGCTTTTGGACAAGTTCACACTGGGATGAGTCAGGAGCAAGTTGAAAGAGAACCTCAAATTTTTCTCAATCAGTTTTAAAATGCACAGCAATTAGACCGTCAACAAGTCATAAAATGCACATCACAAAACACTGCGCTTTTTGGTTACATGAACATAATTTTATATCACTCTGTAATAAAACGTAATTTTAAAAAACAGTAAATATAATTTATTGGAGAAGATTTCCCTGCTGTGAGCCATTCAGTTAGCATGGTCATTGGCTGGTAAGTGACTATTTCTAAGAAGTTTTCCCACACTGGGCACTCTGCTAGGCCCTGAACGAAGTAAGAAAAAAAAAAATTAAAATGACTACACATAGATGCACTAATGGTGCGCATGCTCTTTCTCCTTCAGAGAAGCCACGGGAAGCTTGCTTTGACCCTGGCAACATAATGAATGGCACAAGGATTGGAACGGACTTCAAGCTGGGCTCCACAGTGACCTATCAGTGTGACTCTGGCTACAAGATTGTGGATCCCTCGTCCATTGAGTGTGTGACAGGGGCTGATGGGAAGCCCTCCTGGGACCGGGCACTGCCTGCCTGCCAAGGTACTTCTGACTCAGTTTCTCTTCACACTTCTTCCTGCTGTGAAATTTTTTATTTTAAATATAATCTTAATAGTCCAGGTCTATAGTTGAAAGCCATGGTGGGAGTCACTTACTTAGGCAGTTAGTGCCAAGTCCCTAGGACAGTCCTTTTTTATTTTAAGATTTATTTATTTATTATATATACAATGTTCTGCCTGCATGTAATGCCTGCAAGCCAGAAGAGGGCACCAGATCTTGTTATAGATGGTTGTGAACCACCATGTTGTTGCTGGGAATTGAATTCAGGACCTTTGGAAGAGCATCCAGTGCTCTTAACCTCTGAGCCATCTCTCCAGTCCCCTAGGACAGTCCTTGATCACTTAGCTATTCTCAACGTGTCTGAACAAGGCAATGTTTTCATTTTTATCCACATAGTGTGCAACTTCTGCGCCTTGTTTTGTTTAGTTTTTCATTTGATACAAGGAGGTACATGAAAACATTCTGTGGAAGCTTCTCAATAAAGAGAAGAAAATAGATGGCAGATAAGATAGATGATAGAAGATAGATAGATAGACAGACAGACAGAGATGGACGGATGGGTATGTTGGTGAGCAGGTGTATAAATGGACAGACAGACAGACAGCGGTGTAGTAGATAGATATGGACAGACAGACAGCGGGGTAGTAGATAGATGATACAGTTAGATAATAAATAGGAGTAGAGCATTTGCAAAGTGAGCTCCTTAGATTTCTTATGACTGAGCTAAAATAAAATAGGTTTCCATTCTTCATACTTATTTTTAGAACTTTGGTTCATAAGCTTTTGAAAAAGCAAATCTTTTTCTGAAATAGCCAGGCTGAACTGACACAGCTGAGGTGGGAACAGACAGTGACGTGCCTACATTGATGGCCCGAGTCACAGTGTCTCACCAGAAACTTCCACTATGGGAATTAATTTACAAAAATATCCTCCATCTAAAAAGGGGAATTAACATTTCCATTTAAAAAGTGTAAAATAGTTGTCTTAGTTGGGTTTCTATTTGCTCTACTAAAAACGCCTCCATCAAAAGCAACTTGGGGAGGAAAATGGTTATTTTCAGCTTAAAACTCTTAGGTCACACTCCGTCACTGAGGGAAGTCAGGGCAGGAACCTGGAAGCAGGAACTGAAGCAAAGGGATTGGAGGAACTCTGCTGACTGACCGCCTCGCTCTGCCTGCTCTGTCATACCCAGGTCACCTTCCCAGAGGTGACATTTCCCAGAGTGGGCTGAGCTCTCTCACATCAATCACTAATCAAGAAAATGCCGGCGTGGTGGCGCACGCCTTTAATCCCAGCACTCGGGAGGCAGAGGCAGGCGGATCGCTGTGAGTTCGAGGCCAGCCTGGTCTACAAAGTGAGTCCAGGATGACCAAGGCTACACAGAGAAACCCTGTCTCGAAAAACCAAAAAAAAAGAAAAAAAAGAAAAAAAAGAAAAAAAAGAAAATGCACTGCAGGCTTTCCCACAGAACAGCCGGACAGGCACATTTTCAACTGACATTCCCTTTTCCCAAATGAGGCTGGCTTGTGTTAACCAGCCACCACAGTAGTCATGGTAGATGTTTTAGAACAATAAAAGGACTCTGAAATAAAATATCAGAACTAACGATGTGGCTTGTTTAAAAGTTCGTTAAGCATTTCCTGTTTGGCCTTGAATGTGTTAAAGCTGTTGTGCTGTGGTAAGAAGGGAGCCTGGCAAGTCACAGCAATGCAGGACTGGGGACAGTGTCTCAGCAGTCATAACTCTCTCAACAAACCAGTAACCAGAGCCTGCCCCTTAGCAGTACCACAATCCACCAAGTTTATTAATCATGGAAAATGTTCTGTTTGTCCATTAGGACCTAATACTGTGCTAATTAACATGGAACAGATTAAACATGCTATCTTTGGTTTCTTTCTTTTTCTTTTTCTTTTTTTTTTTTTTATGGCTTCAAAATTGCCATATCAATTTTAAATGAACTGTAATAATGTAATGAATGGGAAGGATGCCAAGAGGAAGGGAGGAGGGGAGGAAGAGACGGGAGGAATAGGGAGATTCCAATCAAAACACCATGTATGATATATGCGTGTGGTGAAACTCATTAAGGTATCCGTTTAAGAATGAACCAATATTTATAATAAAAAGAGGCAAAGCTCATAGAAAGAAACTGAACTTTTTCACATCCTAGAAGCAATTTTGAATTTAAATGAGTGCTGATGCCCCTAAGATAAAGATCCATCAAGTGGTGTAGGAGAGCAGAAAGGGTAAGGATCTATGGGAAACTCAGCCCTGGGGCCTCAGCCTCCAGTTTCACAGCTGGAAGGAAAAGCAGGTGTTAGCCCCTCCTGAATATCATATACAAGATGACGGTATTGATGGCTTAACTCACAATCTGAACAAGTGACTGGGGCTCTACTGGATACCAGTGTCATGATTCTTAAACAGAGCTTTGACTATGTGAGCTAAAGGGTTATCTGGTTTAGCAAAGTTAGTATATTATTAGGAGAAAGAAGGTCCATACAACCTCACGGTATGCCCCCATGCATATATACACACATATATAAATATGTACACATAAACAAATATACACATACATATACACAAATGCATATATGCACATGCTTACATGCACACACATGTAGATATTGACATATATAGACATCTGCACATATATTTACATACACATGTATACACATACACAGACATGTATATGCACACATGCATACACACATTCCCACATATGTCCGCACATACATGCATATATATGCATATACATGTACACATATACATATACACGTATACACCATACATACATATACACTCATACACATATACTCACATAAGCACACATACCCACATACATTCATATACATACATGCACGTACATGCATGCACATATACACATATACACATGCATGCACATACATATATATGCATACATGCCTATACATTTACATGCACATGCACTCCATAATAAGTTCAATTTCTCTTCCCCTTATATTTCCTCTCACTTTCTCACTTTCTGGTTATGACCCTTATACACACACACACACACACACACACACACACAAGATTTATCTATGTATAAAATAGCCACAAAAGTATACCCATGACAGACAAAATTGAAAGAAACAAAACTTTTAAAAGAGGAAGATTACTTCATTTTGTTTTAAGAACTGATGAGATCTTCAGACCACTTAGGAAGGTCTGATTAGTGATATCAACTATTCTGGGAGCCTGTCGTTTTATTCGGTTAGTTATTATTCTTTTTAGTAGTAATAGTGGTAGTAGTAGTATAGCTATTTTCGTTATTATTTGAACATCCCTCAGATAGGTCCTGATAATAATGCCAGTCCTTTTTTGAGTGAAAAGCTTTTGCTCCTGTGCGTCTTTGACTTGGTGCTCTGGTGGCCCTGGCTGACCATGCAGAGCAAGCTGTCCACGTGATGCTGGCATTTGTTAAGAGATGAGCAGGCTGCGCATGTTCAGCTCTGTCTACTGTGCTCGCCTGTCACCTGCAGTATCATCCTCACAATACCATTGTCGACTGGCTTTGTTTTCAGCACCCTGTGGAGGCCAATACATGGGTTCGGAGGGGGTCGTTCTGTCACCAAACTACCCTCATAACTACTCAGCTGGTCAGATATGCACCTATTCCATCACGGTGCCCAAGGAATTTGGTAAGAAGTTGCTATTGTTTTTAATTCGTCGCCACATACTTTGCAGCTAATTCATCTGTTGTATGGTAAAATTAGGACAAAAAGATGCAAAAGAAATAACATTCACTGAAATGACAGATTTTCTAAACCCCCGCACAGCATTCATTCTCTGATGCTCTTCTACCAGTGGTGTGTCATGTGACCATGTTTCCCTCTACAGTTGCATCTCAACCACCAGTGTGGCCCCACCCCATGTGTCAGGAGCACAAGTCACCTCTGCACAGCTGGGGGCGAGGGACGGGGGTGAAGTCACCATCCTTCAGACTTTGAAATGTACAGGCAGAGGAGTCCTGGTTGCTTTGCACCCACAGTAGACTTTATGTGATGTCGTCTCTGGCTCCCGGCCAGAACGGTTGATGGTCCTTCCCTGGGGGGAATCCAGATGATAGCTTCTGCACTCTTACAAACTATTTTCGTTTTCCTCAATGGTAAATTCTAACCCCTGCCCCCCCACACACACACCTAAGCCATAGAGCCACAGTTTCCCTTTATGTTAAAGCATCAGTCACACATTCAGAAATGGAACATATGCATTTTGATATGAGAATGTACTTGAGATAAAAAAAATTTTTAAGATTTTTTTTATTATTTTCAACTGTGCACATCCTGATGACTATGTGTATTTGTACTTTAGGACACTCCAGTTTCAAGGGATCTGACAACTCTGGCCTCCACAAGCACCTGCACTCATATGTATATACCCACACAGGACACACATTTAAAGAAATAAAAGTAAATCTTAAAAAAGAATAGATCACTATAGATCCTGAGTTTCTTGTCTTTGCATCCACAATGAGTCCAGAGCTTGCTTTGTGTAGTGTAAGTCTGATCCAGTCACTAACTGGGCAGGCAACACTTCTTCCCACTCCTGTTTCCCTGTGTTCGGCGAGTGCCTTAGGCCTTCATACTGTTCCCCACTTCCAAGAAGAGCCTAACCAGACTACCAGCCACACTGTCTCCTTCCCACTGTTGCTACTTATGTATGCTAGCAGGATTTCCTTATATCCCACCTTAACACAGACACACAAGGGTTCAGGCCCCCACTGTTGAAGCACTAGTTAATCTTCTCCCTGAGACATCACTGCTGTGGGGTTACAGCACACCTTGCTGGGGTTGACAGTTTTGTGCCTTTCTTCTTTCAGCAGGTGAGTTGGACCCATTTGCTCACCTAGGTAGAGAGAGCTCGCTTAGAAAAGCTGGTCCGGGGAGATGCCATAGGCTTCCCTAGATGACTTGCGTGCCCCTGATCCTCCTGATGTCACGGAGGCTGCCTCTGTATTTGCTACAGAGCCTGCTGCACTGCTGGGTGTGACAGCTACAAACATGTTAATGAGTTCTTTACTAATTTCCTAGTTTCCACAGTAAAGTTCATGTCACCAAAGTATTCTTGACAGAAAGTAGGAATCGCATGTGCATGACTCACTATTTTTCATAATCAGCATCTAACATAACAGGGTTCATTGGAGAGACTGGAAAGGCTGCAGGGCCGGGGGGGTGGAGCACATACAGAGGTGATCTGAGATGTTGCCCCTGCTGTAACCTCTGAGCCACAAAGTCCCTAGTGAGCCTCCTCTACAGGGAAAACCTACTGAGGCCACGTGCCTGCTTTGCAATGCTCTGTAGATTACATTGCAAATTGCAAGCTTCAGTGTGTGTGTGTGTGTGTGTGTGTGTGTGTGTGTGTGTGTGTGTATGTGTGTGTGTGTGTGTGTGTATGTGTGTGTGTGTGTGCGTGTGTGTGTGTGTGTGTGTGTGTGTGTGTGTGTGTGTGTGTGTGTGTGTGTGTGTGTGTGTGTGTGTGTGTGTGTGTGTGTGTGTGTGTGTGTGTGTGTGTGTGTGTGTGTGTGTGTGTGTGTGTGTGTGTGTGTGTGTGTGTGTGTGTGTGTGTGTGTGTGTGTGTGTGTGTGTGTGTATGTGTGTGTGTGTGTGTGTGTGTGTGTGTGTGTGTGTGTGTGTTCTCTCATCTGTACAGGACCACATGTCTGCATCTTCAAACATATCCTCATAGTAGACTGCCCACATTATGTTCACTAACACATTAATTTTCTTCTACTAGAATTTTTACCCTTAAAACTAGTTGTATAGTTCAGTTTCTGGCTCATTATTTTTTTAGAAGGACTTTTGAGTATACCTCACACACCAACCAAGAAAGAATACATTTGATTATGGCTTGTATGTCAATACTGAAACACTGGTTTCTCAAAATACTGTGCAGCCCTTTTATTTCATCAATTGTAACATGTAAAAATTGATTTAATTTAAATTTCAACAGATGTTGCTGTTTTCTTGAAGGTAGTATATTCTTCGAGTTTCATATCCTAAAAATTAAAAAAAAAAAGGTACAGAATAACCCAAAGAAATCTCAGAAATGGGGTTCTAAACAAAGTGCTTATTCTTTTGGCTGGATGCCAGCCTGAACAAGGGATTCTAATAAGTTTCTGGTTCCTTGTCAAAGTATCATAGAACTTGCTTCCTACCTAGCTAGTTTTTCATGAATCAAAATATAATTAATAAAACATTAAACATATGAGTGTCTTCATAAATATTTTTATATTATTTTAATATAGCATTTACTAAAATATGTCTCACTCAATATTCAAATTATTCATAAAGTAATCATTCTTTCCCTGTATTAAAAGTACAAGAAATTAAATAAAGCCATTTTAATCACTGAAAACTAAGATAACAGAAAATACGTTTGTCGGGTTGCTTTTATTTTACTAAAATTTATTTCATGTGTACAAATTTGTACATACACCTGTGGCTGTGCACCACATATGTGCAGTGCCTGCAGGAGCCAGAAGAGGGTACCAGAATCCCTGGAACTGGAGTTACATAGAGTTGACCCACCACATGGATGCTGGGAGTCAAATCCCTGTCTTCTACAAGAACAACTCCTCCTAAACACTGAGCCATCTCTTCTGCCCCTGATTTGTGCTTAGTTTTGTAAGACTCCTAAAGTAATGATCTTCTGGGGCGGGGGGATAATTAATGTGTATGTACGATCTCCCCTTTGCTCTTTTTAAGACAGTGTCCCACCCTCCCCTCATTTTCTAGTGGTATTTGGACAGTTTGCCTACTTCCAGACTGCACTGAATGACTTGGCTGAGTTGTTTGATGGGACCCATCCACAGGCCAGACTTCTCAGCTCTCTCTCTGGGTCCCATTCAGGTAAAAATTTCAAACTGTTTTACACTGAGTTCCATTGCACAGCTATATGATTGAATTATACTCTCTCTGTCTCTCTCTCTTTCATTGTGATGAATAGAAAATTTAATCAATGTTGAATCTATAGGTCTGTATGTGCATCAGAAGTCTTTGTGCTTTACTTACTAAGACTATGGGTAAATTATATCCTCAAAAGATGAATATATATATATATATATATATATATATATATATATATATATATATATATATATATATATATTTTTTTTTTTTTTTTTAGAAAAATAAATGAATGAAAAAAATAAATGAAAATAATGATCTGTTCTGTGTGTCTTTTCCCCTTCCTGGGCATAAATCTATCATCTTCTCCTAATTAATTCTAAGCCTATATGTTACACATGCAGTGAGCATCCTTGACTTTGTGGTCCTTGTTGGGCCTTAACACCAGTCCTCACAGATTCTCAGAGACATGTGTCCTGCTTGGACAGCTCAGCCTAGGCACCAGCCCTCACCTGTGGACAAACCCTTATGAGCACTTGGAATCGTTCATTTTTCAGCACTGATTATGTGAACTAGGCCAACTGTGACTTACCCAGGAACAAGCTAGTTGTGTATAACATGGGTCTTAATGTATCAAAGTTAAAGTTTGCTCGTGTTTTGTTTCTCTCTATTTCCTGACTCATGCAAATCTTCATAACTCAGCAAGGCCATATGGTGTCATGCCTACAGATGCCTCAGGTGACAGACAGGAACAGATTCTCCTCCAGTGGCTTGTGGGAGTGGGGCGGAGCGGGGCTTGGGATACTGACTTAGGAGACATTTCCAAAGGTGTTGTGTCTGATTTAAAGGTTAAACACTTTTTATTTCAGAAGTGCTTTAAGGTATCTAAACCAGTGTTTGAATAAATACATTTTCTCCAAATAAAAATTATTCCAGCAGGTAATGATAAAGCCACGTGAGCCCCTCACATGACTGTCAGTACTTGCAGCCCCTGTGTGGTCAGCCACGGGGCCTGTTCCCTGTCCTTCATGGATAGCCTTTCATCACAGCTGTAGGCAGCTTATTAGATGCCATAAAGCCAGGACAGACTTCTAAAAATGTTCATAAAAGCAAGATGCGTGGGTCTTAAACCCCTACATCAAGTTTTGCTCTGTTTAACTTGAAGCATTTATTGTGGATTTCAAAGTCCACACATCTCCCAGAATGCCATTGACCTAGGGCAATGTGACATCCACATCTGATGTTTCACCTCCTTTTGAATTTCCAGGCGAGACACTCCCACTTGCTACATCCAATCAGATTCTGCTTCGATTCAGCGCAAAGAGCGGAGCATCTGCACGGGGTTTCCATTTTGTCTACCAAGGTAAGGACACCCTGTGTGCTGCACTTTGTCTACCAACATGAGGGGGCACCCTGGACTTCTAACACTGAAGAAAAATCAATCAATTTCATTTATATGGCATTTAAATAATTGAGGACATTTACGTATGTGAGATAAAAATCACTTATTAAGAATAATTAGGCTTGACATCTAGGTTGTTTTCCAGTTTCTGGCTATAACCAAAAAAGGCTGCTATAAACACAATTGAACAAATGTCCTTGTGGTATGGTGGAGCATCTTTTGGGTACATGCCCAGGAGTGGTCTAGCTGGGTCTTGAGATAGATTGATTCCCAATTTTCTGAGAAACTGCCAGATTGATTTCCACAGTAGTCATACAAGTTTGTACTCTTACCAGCAATGGAGGAGTGAAAGCCTTGCTGTCACTTGAGTTTTTGACCTTAGCCATTCTGACAGGTGTAAGATGGATTCTCGGAGTTGTGTTGATTTGCATTTCTCTGATGACTAAGGACATTGAACATTTCTTTAAGTGCTTCTCAGCTGTTAGAGGTTCCTCTGTTGAGAATTCTCAGTTTAGATCTGTACAGCATTTTTTAATTAGATTACTTGGCTTGTTGGTGTTTAATTTCTTGAGTTCTCTATATATTTTGGATATTAGCCCTCTGTTGAATGTAGGACTAGTGAAGATCTTTTTCCAGTCTGTAAGCTGCCATGTTGTTCTGTTCACAGTGTCCTTTACCTTACAGAAGCTTTTCAGTTTCATAAGGTCCCATTTATTCATTATTGATCTTAGAGCCTGAGCTGCTGATGTTCTGTTCAGGAAGCTGTCTCCTCTGCCAATGAGTTCAAGGCTCTTCCCCTGCTTTCTCTTCTATTAGATTTAGCAAACCTTGTTTTATGTTGAGGTCTTTGATCCACGTGGACTTGAGTTCTGTGCAGAGTGATAAATATGGATCTATTTACATTCTTCTACATGCAGACATTCAGACCAGCACCATTTGTTGAAGATGCTTTCTTTCTTTCTATTTTCTTTCTTTCTTTCTTTCTTTCTTTCTTTCTTTCTTTCTTTCTTTCATTCCTTCTTTCTCTCTCTTTTTCTCTTTCTTTCTTCTTTCTTCATTGTTTGGTTTTGGCTTCTTTGTAAAAGAAAATGTGCTTAATCCTGCTGTGACTTGAGGTACCAGGGTGGGTTGATACCCCTTGGGGGGGCTCTCTTTCTCTGTGGAAAAAGAGAGTAGGGCATGTGGGGAAAGGGGGTGAGGGTGGGACTGGGAGGAGAGGAGGGATGGGAGTGTGATCAGGCTGTAAAGGGATTACATAGATAGATAGATAGATAGATAGATAGATAGATAGATAGATAGACAGACAGACAGATGATAGATGATAGAATTGGTTTTATATTGGGCAATTAAATTCCACTTCTACTTCAAAGACATACTACCTTATTTCCTAGCTTTATAAAAATAATTATTGATAAACTATCTCTGTATGACTCTTCATATCTTACAAAATGACATAAAATATAGTATTTTATCTAATTATGTAAGTTATGCCATAATAATTTAAACCTACATATATTGAAATATAGTTAAACATATATTTAAAACAAACATATTTGTTGTAAAAAGTGACTGAAATTATAATTTAGCAAGACCAAAGACAGAATGGCACTTCCATGTCTGTTCCTTTGGATGAACACCATTCTGTAAAATTAACTTCTATGTTCCACACATTTATACTTGGTTTTGCTTGTTTTCTTATTCGTTTGTTTAATTTGAAGCTTATTTAAATAAAACTGATATTGCTTAAATGTCCCCCACAGTAAAACAGATATGACACTCTCTCATTGACCTTGCATATTCGTTTCACATACTTAAAGATTGTGAGCAGAGAGCCCCTGGGCTGGAGCTGCTCCTGACAGCTCTGGGCTCTAGGCAGTCCAAACCTGAATGCAAAGTGGCCCACTCCCAAGCCTTGAAGCCACACCCTTGACACCCCAGTGCCTGAGGCAGAGGCAGGATTGTGAGTTCCCAGGGTGCATAGCAAAGTCCAACCAACCAATACATGGAACAATAAGGCAATTTTTAAAATTTCCCCATCTAGTTTCAGGCAGCCAGGGAATTAAAAGGAAATTGCATTTCTGAGTGGTTTTCTCCCTTGATATGGAATTCTCCAGAAAGTATCTTAGAAAAATTATGCTTTCCAGAAAACCATTGAAGCATGTTGTCATACCGTTTGTTTCAATTCTAACACTCTTGCAGAGCAGCAGTGATATACACGAAAAATTTCGCTATAAAAGGCTTCAGCTTTCATTAACAAAATCATATGAATGGTCCTGGGCAGAGGATTGGAGTGATGCTGGCAGGAGCAATGAGGGATGTTCCTAACCCGTAGATGGCAATTATTTCAACAATAATGTTAGGGAATTAGGCATAGCTACATTGTTTTAAAGTTGTAGTTTTTGTTAAGTGTAAATGACCAGTGCATTTTTAATTGACTTTGCTAGAGAGTAACTAATTTGGGCAGGCCGACTAAACTTCTCTTCAAATAAGTTTGGGATTACTTTGTCAAAGAAAATACATAGCCCAGAGTTCACATTTGTTCTGTAACAAAACCAGACTGATTGTTCTAAGTAAATTTTCCTCCTGGGAAAAAAAAAAAAACTCACATTAACTGTAGAAAAGGAATTCAAGTTTCTGACATTGTGAGTCTCCATGTGAGGTTTCCTCTGGCTTTAACAAAGGTTAGACCATTGATCAGATAAGCAGAAAATGACCTGTGCTACCCTGAGCTCATACTCACGTAACATGTTTTGGAAAAAAGAATTAAATAATTTTCATGTGTGTACATCTGTATGGCAGAGTGCATTTTATGGTTTATAGGTTATAGGTTTGTGAAAATGGATGTCAGTGCCTGTGCACTGTGTACATGTCTGTGGAGGCGTGAAGTCTATGAAGGTGACTTCCTCAGTCTCTCGCCGCCTTGTTATTTTTTTAAGACAGAGTCTTACTCTGAGCCTGTTGCTCACCAACCCCGCCCTGGGACTAGAGGTGCAAACCTCCACACTCAGCATTTTAATTTCCATAGGGATCTGAACTCAATTCCTTACGCCTGCATGGCAAGCCCTTTGCTGCCTGAGCTGTCTCCCCATCTTGAAAAATTGTTTCTTTGTATAAAGTCAGGCACTATCATTAAAATATGTGAAACTACAGAAAAGTATAGAGCAAACGTTTGGAGAGGGAATCAGTTTCCCTTGTACAGTAATAAATCTGGCATATTTAATGGCTTACAAAGCACAGCGCTCTACCTTTCCCACTCTCAGAGAGTGACGTTATGCAAAAACGAGTCTTTTATCAGCACCAAATCCCTGGGAGGTAAAGAAATAGGCTTGTGAATCCAGCTTAGAAGCTGCGCAAAGGCAAAAAAAATAAATAAATAAATAAAATAAAATCTTCAACCCAGAGGGAGTGTTCAATTGAGCAGTGGTATTTGAAAAGACAGTTACATAGAAGCAAGGCATTATTTAACTCTATTGTATACATATGCTCTGAGTTGCACTTTCCTGCACTGACGACAGCTTCACTCATCCCTACATTATTAAAGCTTGGGGTTGCTCAGTGACTGTGTGCTCTGAGGTTATAGGAGGTTGGCCCCTGTTAGCAGGCAGACAGGCCTTTATGAAGAACGTCTGAAATGCCAAAGAAAGCCATATGCAGCAAGATGCAGTGCAGAAGTGTGCCTGGGACGCAGATATGGAAAGCTACACTGGCTATGCCCCCTCCCCCAAGCCAAAATGACTGTTGGAGAATGTGGGGACTCTGAGAATTCCAACTTCTGAAGAAATGTGGATTGATGGTTGTATTGTCAGCATATACAGCCTAGAATCAGCTGGGAAGAGCCTTTCAACGGGGAATTACTTTAGCTCAGACTGGTCTGTAGGCACATCTATGGCAGATTGTCTTGTCTGCTAAAAGATGCCTAAAGACTCAGCCTGCTGGAGGCAGCCAGTCCCAAGACAGAGGGAAAGTGAAGAAAGCTGGTAAAAAGGCAGGCAAGTATGCAAGCAGGATGGGACCATTTGCATCTCTTTGTTCTTGATTGTGGATGTTGTGTGACCAGCTGTCTCACACTCTTGCCTCTGTGCCTTCCTTATGCCACATTTGGTCAAGGGGCTTTTTTCGCAGCAATAGAAATAAAATTAAACCAAGGACTTAACCAGAGCAGGGAAGGACATGCTACCTGCACCTGCTGCCTGCACCTGTCTCTCGTCGTTTTCCTAGGGTCTGTTGCGTGTGACTGATCATGTCCAAGTTAAACTCAGCGTCTGAGTTTCTCACCAGCATACTGTTTGGGTTTTGTTTGTCTGTTTTGTTTTTGAACTTCAATTTTTGCTTCATGCACATGGGTGTTTGCCTGCTTGCATGTCTGGGCACCACTGTGTGCAGTGCCCTTGAAAGCCAGAATAGGGGCTCTGGATCCTGTGAGACTGGCATTTCAGGCAGTTGTAAGTTGCCACGTGGGTGCTGAGAATCAAACCCACATCCTCTGGAAAAGTAGGCATTGCTCTTAACTGCTGAGCCATCTCTCCAGTCTCCCAGTATACTGTTTTTAATTGTCTTCCATTCATACTTGGCCATTTTAACATGTAATTAGATGGCTCTTTCAGCCACCCCGAGAAAACCCACTCTCACCAACGTCAGGTGGGGAGAAATTCCGCATCTGTTTCTGACTGGCCCGCCACTGACTCGTGTCTTACAGCAAAGAACTACACACTAAGCTATGTGTGCATGTCTACAGCTTAGCCTCTCTCCTGGAAGATGAGATTTTTCCTTGGGCCTGAAGATTCCTCTTAAAGATGGTCACCTGCACCCCAAGCATAGACTGTTCTGGAGGAATCCTAATTCATGGGGCCTGCATTATAATTGTAGAGTGTTACCCTTTTCACTGTGGCAACATGACATACACTTTCTCAACAAGTCATGAACTGTTAGAATATTAGTTACTGTAGGCCCAGCACTTTATAGCACATGTACAGAACATCCTTCATCCACACATTTAAAATCCCAGCAGCTCCCTGCTTCCCCTCACCCGTCCCTGGCAGCCACCATCCTGTTCTTTCCTCCAGGGAGTACAACTGGCTTGGATCCTCCATACATAAGTGGAGTAATGCAGCCTGTTTCCTGCTAAGACCAGCTCATCTCACTCAAATCGGTACCCTTTGGGGTGCAGACACATCACCACAAATATCAGGACCTTCATTTGTATGGTTTAATAAAACTCCCTAGTGTGAGCTCATAACCCACATATCTTTTTAATGCAGTCATCTTCTGATGAACACTGCCCTAGTTAGTTCTCACTGTCAACCTGTCACAGCCCACATGATCTGACAGCAGAGCATCAATTAAGGTCTTGCCTAGATCATATGGGCGTGTGGGCATGTCTGTGAGGCAACTGTCTTGATGATTAATGGATGCAGAAGGGCCCAGCCTATGGGTACCATCCTTAGGCTGGTGGTCCTGGGCCATATAAGAAAGCTATCTTAGCATGAACCTGGGCGAAGCAGGGATCAAACCAAGCTGTGTTCCTCCACGGGCCCTGCTTCAATTTCCCACGTGAGTTTCTCTCTTGATCCCTCAGTTATAGACTGTGATCTGGAAGCATAAGCCACATGCACACTTTCATCCCCAAGTTGCTTTCGGCCAGAGTATGATATCAGAGCATCAGAACACTAGAGTGGGCACCTAGGTTGTTTTCATACATTGGCTACAATATTTTTCTTAGACCCCAAATTCAGCTCTTTGGGACAAATATCTAGAACTGAAAGGATAGGTCATGTGGAGGGTCCTATTTCTTTTAATTGCATAATTTATCACAAGGGCCACATCTGAACAAGTCCTTTACAGAGAGGCTTGTCCCACCTGTCTTAAATGTTGCTGAGAAAGAGCAAAAGTTGTAGGCATTTGCCTTCTAATTGCCAGCACAATCCTTCAGTTTTTAATTAATTTGAACCGCTTGAATACTAATGAGCCATCACAGGCACTAATTTTCCTTCTATCCCATCCCTATCTGAATGAGACCTCTGTGCTGGTCCCCAGGGACATCAGAGGAGGAAGTGTAGACACAGAATTGCCCCTAGGGTCATCACTCCTTACAGAGAGGGGTATAGGCCTTGTGTCTACCTTGCGTCTCCGCCCACTCCCTTCCCTTCCACTCCTGTCACCTCTTCTTTCCTCCTTGTTACCCTCCACCGTGACACCACGGCTCTCCGTGTGCTTTTCCCCAGCTGTCCCACGCACCAGTGACACGCAATGCAGCTCTGTCCCAGAGCCTAGATACGGGAGGAGGATTGGTTCTGAGTTCTCTGCAGGCTCCATCGTCCGCTTTGAATGTAACCCCGGTTACCTGCTACAAGGCTCCACGGCCATCCGCTGCCAGTCTGTGCCAAATGCATTGGCCCAGTGGAATGACACCATCCCAAGCTGTGTAGGTAAGTGGGGCCCAGGAAGTGAGATGACTGCCCGGGGCTGGATCAGAACCCATGTCAGGGTTAGAGCCCTGCTGTCAGTCTTCATGAAGTGATCTTGCCCTTATGAAGTGATCTTGCCCTTCACCTATGTGAAAATCAATTGACTGTGTCAGTGGCCCAACTGACATAGTATCGGCCTTAAAAATTAATGTTTCCTAAAACATGATATGTATAAAATACGTTTTCCTTCCCGATGCTCATTAAGTATGCCATTGGCTCTAAAATTATTAAAATGATCATTTCAGTCTGTGGGACAAGCATTAGGATGATGGGTTCTGACATTTCATGTGTGAGATGATGCCTTTACTGCGGCATTGTTGGCTGTGATTCGCTACATAGTTTTCAAAGGAACTTCCAGCCCAAGGGTGATTCTCCCTTGAATTTATCTGTGCATTTTAAGTATTGCTTCTTCTCCCTGGATTACTTAAAAGTTATCAGTGTGACCTGGAGCTGCATGTCTGTAGACGGAAGAGAATGCCCCCTCACACCCTCTTATGTTAAAGTAGAAAAATTACTCCTCACAGAACCTGCTTCAGAGACACCTTTGCTGTAGATGGCCCCTTCTTAGAAAAATCTGAACAGGATTTATTTATAGACTTTAAGCTTAAAAACTCAGTTTCCTGTTGGATATCAGTCACTGATGTAGTGCATTTGACAGCAAAGAGATTCAGGTTTACCTTGCCTAAAAATGTCGCTTAAAATAGCAGGAAAAAATTTTCCCTGTCTGATCACAGCCAAAGAAAACAAGGCATGGAGTCTCCGTAACATCACCTGGCTTTTACTTAACACAGCTCTGTCTTTTAGTTCCATGCAGTGGCAATTTCACCCAGAGAAGAGGGACAATTTTGTCCCCGGGCTATCCTGAGCCCTATGGTAACAACTTGAACTGCATATGGAGGATCACGGTGACTGAGGGCTCCGGGATCCAGGTAGGGCGGCTGCGGAGGGCCAGGCCAGCAGGAGCCCCGCCTTCTCTTTCCTTCATTCTCCCTTCCTTCTCTCCCACATCTCTTCTTTCCTTCCTCTCATCCTCTCTCTCTTCCGTCGCCGTCCACTCCCTTTGTTGCCCTCTCTCTGCTCTCCCTCCTTTTCCTCATCAAGTTCTTCTTTCTCCTTTATTTAAAGATTTTAAAAGCCTTGTTGACTTTCCGTTACTTGAATTAGGATTCAGCACAATGAACTTCATTCTGGCTTTTTCACACATACTTTGCCTTCCTTCATTTCTTTCCCCTTGCCCACCTCCTCCCTCTCCCCACTTTCTTCCTCCAGTCCCCCTCCTCCCTACTGTACTCCCTTGTACTCTCCTGTCATGGTAGAAATTTGTTTCTGTTTTCTGAGTGTGTCTGTAAAATGTTCCTAATCATTTTCAGTATTTGCAAGAAATTATTTTATTTACTTATTTTTAAAGCTTTATTTTTATTATTTTTAAATGAGAGGGGTGCATGTGTGTGCAGTACCCGAGGAGGCCAGAAGAGGGCAGGGAATCTCCTGGAGCTTGAATTGTTACAGGTTCTGTACCATCCGCCATGGGTGCTGGGAATAAAACCCATGTCCTCTGGCAGAGCAGTAAGTGCTCATACCACTGAGCCATATCTCCCACCCAATAATTAATTTTTATAATAACGGCTATGGGAAGTGTTATTTGTAGAGATTTTTCCATGTCTTGTCATAGATTTACATATATATTTTACATATATAATATGTTACAAAATATATATCATCTCATTAAAGATTTTGTATTAATTATTTTGACAAGTGTATATATGTATATAATATATTTGGTCACACCCATCCTCCACTGGCCCATCCTACTTCCCTTGACACTCCCTTCCAATATGACCCCCTCCCATTTTCATGTTCTCTTCATTTTTCACATATCTTACTAAGCCCAGTCCTATGTATGTATATGTGTGTGTGTGTGTGTGTGTGTGTGTGTATGATATATGTGTGTATATGTATATGTAGTGTGTGTGTGTGTTGTGTATGTGTGTGTGATGTGTGTGTATGTGATGTGTGTGTATGTGATGTGTGTGTATGTGTGTGTGAGTGAGTGTGTGTGAGTGTGTGTATGTGTGTGTGAGTGTGTGTGTGAGTGTGTGTGTGAGTGTGTGTGTGTATGATATATGTGTGTGTGTATATGTGTGTGTAGTGTGTGTGTGTGTGTGATGTGTGTGTATGTGATGTGTGTGTATGTGTGTGTGAGTGTGTGTGTGTGAGTGTGTGTATCTGTGTGTGTGAGTGTGTGTGTGAGTGAGTGTGTGTGTGAGTGTGTGTATCTGTGTGTGTGAGTGTGTGTGTGAGTGAGTGTGTGTGTGAGTGTGTGTATGTGTGTGAGTGTGTGTGTGAGTGTGTGTGTGCATGACATATGTGTGTGATGTGTGTGCATCATATCTTTGATTAGTGTGATTAAAATAAAACACAGTAACCCTGCTTTGTGATTTGATAGATTCAAGTGATTAGTTTCGCCACGGAGCAGAACTGGGACTCCCTGGAGGTTCATGATGGAGGCGACACGACAGCCCCGAGACTGGGCAGCTTCTCAGGTAGGGTGACACTGTGCTTCTCTTTGTCTCTTCTTTTAAATCAGAACCCAAACCAAAGGTACAACAGCAAGCAGTCTGTCACAGTACCCCACAGCAATGATTTCCCATAACGTCTGCCAGTGGGGAAGGTCCAAGTTTATAACTGTTTAGACAGGAGAGAGGGAGGTGGCAATGGGATCTTGTGCAGGGGGCCTGCTGAAGAGTCAGGCATCTCAGCAATGAATGGTAGGATGTGAAGCTAGCCTTGCCTGTGGACATCCCTGACAGGCACACAAGAGGGAACAGGTTGAAAGGGCTTGCCCAAGGGTAAGATACCTGGTGAATGATCCAGTGTACCTCACTGACCTGTCACATGCTTGTGAGCTGTCTTTTTCACTCCAAAAGGATGGTGGCAAATCATAAGCCTGACCCCACTCCCCCCGAGCTCATAAAGACATGGCCCTGTGGTCATCAGCTGTGTAGTCAGTCCACAAATAGTTTCCAGTTTCGCATGTTGAGTCTGTGTTGTCACCTTCCTTGGGCCTCTTCCTCTCAGAAAGCCACTGACAGGATTACCTTCTCCCTCTACGTTGTCACCATGTCCCCATTTGTACACTGTAGTCTAACCCACTGCTATGTGGTACATGAGCTCATCTAGACTAAGTCCTGAATTTCAGACAGAGAATTGTATAGTATGTCACAGTAAATGTCACCTGAGAGTTCTTTTCAGACAATTCACTCTATATCTGTTGTTTTTTTTATTAAGGTAGAAATGGAGGAGGGATGAGGTTTTTACAGTAATAGTCACGAGATTGGTTGCATCTTTAAATGATGAAGAGATTGTGTCTACAGCTCTCAGCCAGTGGAAACATTTCTGCATGGCCAGCCACATAGGTGTTGGGTGGTAAAGTACTAAACACTATTGTCACTCATTACCCACTGCCTGTCTCTAGTTGTATTTGCCTCTTTTACACATTCAGGGATTTATCAAAAAATAGTACAGTACCAAACAACTTGGTCTGGAATTTTTTCTACACAGGGAGCCTGGCAGAGTGAGTTCCTTTGTCTCTTGCTACTGTCCTCTTTACCATGAGATTCACAGAAACTTCCAGTTTATGTAATTGACAGAGCTGTGAATAAAGTAGAAACCGTCTGCCGTTAAGAACAATAAAAGCCCATAATTTGAAATCTACACATAGAAGCCCAAATCCCATCTGATTCTATGATGTCTGTTTATCTAGGTAGCAGCACTAGGAGATTATGAATGGGGGTGGGGATGGGGGTGGCCGAGTACAACTGCTAGAAGGCATGGAAAGGAAGAAACAGATTAGTGGCGTACAGCCACATCTGGGGCAGGGTGGGTGGAGGGGCATGCCTCCACAGTGAGAACCATGCTCCTGCCTCCACGTCTGCTTCACTTAATTATATTAGGGAATGAAACCAGCCTTGTTGCCCGTGCACACTGCACAGAGGTGCTTTGGGTTTTGTTGTTCTCATGAACCCGGAGAAGATCTGTTTAAAGTTATTCGTCACTGGGCTGGAGAGGTGGATCAACAGGTTTTAGTCCTAATACAGAACTCACAAAAATCTCCAACTCCAATTCCAGGGCATCCGATGCCCTCTTTTGGCACCCACAGGTACCAGGCATGCACACAGTACACAGAGAAAACACCCATATTCATAAAATAAACATAAGTTTTAATTTAAAAATTGCTTGTCATAGTTACCTCGCCAGTGTAGTTCTGATATTTGTTGCCTGGAGTTGAAGGGTCTTCACAGGTTGGAGGCAGAGCTGGCTCTCCACAGACCCCATGAGACACCTATAATATTAAAAGCAAGCTGTAAATCAAGGGTTCCACAGACCTCCTTGGTGCTGGGGGCCTCTAGAGTAGTTCACTATGGTCCAGTAGACATTTGTACTTGTGCTGAATAGAACAGAAAAGAGGACCAGGCAAATGGAGACACTCTGAGTGTAAGAAGAATCCCAGGAGTTGAGATTTTATTCCTCAAATACATCGCCTTGTAGGCACACTGATGTGTTTTATTATCTATGACTCTTCCCTGAGCTGTGATGTCCAGACTTTCAGAATATCTTTATGACATGGCTGTGATTGACTGCAGTATTGGCTGTAAAACAGAAGCTAATCTCTTGCCCTTTTTTCTTATCTTGGACAACTGGACATGGGGCTGCCTTCTCATGGATTAGACCCAACTCTTAGCCACTTGACTGATATTCCCAGTGTGGCCAGCAACATCCAGAGTGGCCATGGCATAATCCTCGCTATGGTTATCCCAGCTGCTGGTCCATACTTTTCAATGTGTGACCAGAATATTCTCATGAACTGGACGATGGTCTGGCCTTAGAGGAAGCATTGATATGTGGCACCACTGTCTATCAGCCATCTAAACTTAATGACTTTTCATTTGTTTCTTGTTTTGTTTTTGATTTTCAAGACAGAGTTTCTCTGGGTAGCCTTGGTGGCCAGGAACTCACAGAGATCCACCTGGCTCTGCCTCCCTGAGGCCTGGGGTTATAGCAGGGTGCCCCCATGCCAGTTGACTTTTCTATTTCAAAGCTGTCAGATATACAAGGAATGAAAATTATCGAGGCAATATAATATTGAGAAAACACAGGTGAAAGAAAAGGCAAGTGTGTGCCTTTTAATCTCTTCCCCCTTTCTTCTATATGTATGTGATGTTGATTATAATATCTTCTGGTCCAGGCTGGCTGAAGCATTTGCTTTGAGAGAGAGGGATTGGTAGGGTTATCTAAACATGAAGTGCCCCTGAGGTACTAGCTGAGACTCAGCTTATATTATTTTGCTAAATTCAAATAAAGATTATAATGCACCAAGTCTCTAGGTTTTCATCAGGAAATCCCTCTGTGAAAATAACAGTGCCATTTGTAGTTCAGCCCCACCGGCCACCAGTGACTTTTGGGTACCTTCTCAGCCCTGGGATTGGTGAGTGTAGCCACAGTGGCTATTGGTGTGGGTTCTCAACTAGAGATGGAACACAGGACCATAGGCTTACATGGCAGGCACTTTAACAACCGAGCCACCTCCCCAACCCCAATCTTACTTTAGTTTAATATTCATCATTGAAAATGTTTACCAATTTTCATTTTCTACCAATTAATGTGAAAGCAACAAGCTGTATCTGGCTGGGCATCTGACGAGCAGAGTGACCATGTGGTCATCAAGTCATTCAAACTGAGGCATCAACTCTTCTCATTCCAGCATCCTCGGGTAGACCAGACAGGGCCTGTCTGTCTTTCCTCCCTGCATCTCTGGTTTATCATATTTTTGCTCTTGACATTTTCTGGTTAAATCACTTGGAGTTTATATTTACAGTTCTCTCACTGTCTCTTTGTTTCCTCTCTGCATACACATTGTAGTGTATGAGCCCCCATGTCTGACAAAGAACATAGCCAGACAGACAGTGGCCCAGGGCAGCAATAGCTCCACATGAGCAGCCAGAATCCTGGACTCTTCTAGAGGGCTCTATAGTCTATGAATGAACTTAAAAGGCAGGACTTTTACTCTGGCAGTGGGTCTGTGCTTGGACAACTGTAATACTGGGGACATTCAGAGTTTCTGAAGGCAATAGGATCTCCCTTTTTGAGTTCATTTTTTTTCAAGGGTAAACAGATTTTGAAATTTCATAAAGGGCCAGTTTCCTTTCTCCAACATGTTTCCAGGATTCATTCTTCCCTCCCTTCTCTCTCTCTCTCTCTCTCTCTCTCTCTCTCTCTCTCTCTCTCTCTCTCTCTCTCTCTCTCTCTCTCTCACTTCATTGTTGTTGACACCATTAGGGCCCAAGCAAGAGGCCATCAAGGATGCTGGCAATTGCAAGGTTGGGGACTGAAGAAGTACCCAGTCAACTTGCAAGGTTAGGAACTAGGTTCACAAGTGCACCAAGGGCAAGATGACGAGTCTTCTCCATTTTTGTGAACATAGCTATGTCACTGAAAGGTTGAAGGCCAGAGGGTACCTGCTGTGCTGGGTTTGATTCAGAAACAGGTGTGGATAAGTTTAATATAAATATAATAAAGCCTAATAAAAGTGTGTGCCTCTGTCTTTGTTTCTCTATCTCTCTCAGTGTCTCTGTTTCTCTTTGTCTCTGTCTGTCTGTCTGTCTGTCTGTCTGTCTGTCTGTCTCTCTCTCTCTCCTGTCTCTCTCTCTCTCTCTCTCTCTCTCTCTCTCTCTCTCTCTCTCTCTCTCTCTCTCTCTGTGTGTGTGTGTGTGTGTGTGTGTGTGTGTGTGTGTGTGTGTGCCTGTGCACGTGCACATGTCTATTTTGTATTCCCCCTCCATCTTGAGAGAGAAGTTGAGCAGGAACAGCCCAATAGCAACAAGTGCACCTAGTACACAAACCACAAACCTTGTCTTATAACCACTGAAACTATCACTACCTTAAGATCCATTCTCCCCTTCAGGCAGTGATTCTTTACCTGTAGGGCAAGACCCTTTTTGGGGTTAAAATACCCTTTCACAGGGGTCACCAAAGACATAGATAGATAGATCTAGATATCTATCTATCTAGAAAACATATTTATATTATGATTCATAACAATAGCAATAATAGTTAAGAAGTAGCAACGAAAAATTTTATAGTTGATTGTCACCACAACATGAGTAACTGTTTTAAAGGATCACGGATTAGGAAGCATAAGTCATCACTGACTTAAAGGAAGGACATTTCTAGGGGGATTATTGACCACAAGGCTGGGATAGTAGGACTGTGTATAGAGCATATGTTACACATAATGTGTATAATGTGTATATAGTACAATACATGTATCTAATTTACATCCATATGTAACATGTGATTAACCATTTTGTATACAATGGATGAAATTGATTTCTGTGGATTTCACAGTTCTCATTAGATGAATGCATAACTCCCCCACACCATAGATCCTAACTGATGCATGGATAAGGATGATAAACACAACATTCTTGGCATAAAATAACAACAGTAGTAATCTTACAGATTGTGAACGGAGTGTTATATGCTGAGCTGGTAGACAAAGTGTGGCACACTCATGTCTCCATGACGCCCACTACGAAGTGGGAAAGCAGCAACGTGGAGGTCACCGCAGGCATCCCACCAGAGTGCTAAAGCCTTAGCTGGGATAGGGATGTGAACTAGAAACATCAGATCTTTCTCTCAGAAAAACAAAGCAAGGCTTGGCCAGCTGTCACATGCCCAGTGCTAGTCTGATTGTACCCTTTCCATTCTGACTGCCACAGGCAGCCAAGGCACTGCCACCACCAGTGCCCACCTGCCACACAGTACAGCCAGCAGCCATGCTATCCCAGGAGGAGCACAGTCTCACACTGCTATTCTTGCTTTAAATCCATAGCCTGCATAGTGAGTAGTGTTGAGTGAATGTCCAAAGGTATTCCATGAAACCTGGGTTGTTTTTATTTTACTTTTTCTGAAACTTTAAGACAAAAAGACAAAGAACAAGAGTGAAGGACTTGGGCTGCAGCCTCAGTGTTCAAAGACCAGGGGTGAAAAGCTTGGGGTGCAGCCTCGATGCTCTCAATGATAATGGCTTCTGAGCTTTGCTCAGAGACCTCACTGGCAGAGGGTTGAGACTCAGGTGACATTGACAGTTCACATTGTCTTGTGGAATTCATGTTTGCCTGCTTTTGAGAACCTCTGTGGTTTTGTCTAGGCCTGCAGAGCACTTAGGGTCATACAGATGGAGGCTGCTATGGACACAGAGAGAACTATATCCTATGTCCAGAATAATTGATACATTAGACCTTTTTTATACCACAACAGAAATTTTCTATTCATCTAGAAATTACTTCAGATCTTTTAGAAGAATAGCTTTAAAATTGGATATGATCCTATATCATTGTAGACACGTATGAAATTCTCAATGAAAAATGCAATATGGAGAAAAATGCTTTAGTAGAACAAAGTTTGGATTTTTTTAGAGCACAATCAATACTCAAGGATTTTATTCCTGTGATACTTAAAAGTATTTATAAAGCAGATTCTGAAATATTTTAATTGTTGAATAAAAATAAATAAGAACAAGATATCATAAGAAGTACATATTTAAAAACAAAGTGATTGACATCTTTAATAAATTCAGTGCTTTCGTTTTTCATTTCTGCTTGGGTAGGAATATGTATGTATGTAGATCTTTTTTAGTAAGCCATTGAAAAATCACTTTTGGAAGCAGGCGGGTTATAAATTATAAATGAGTAAAATAGAGCAGAATTTATGCAGACTTGTATCTGACAGTTGGTATTAAAGGAAAGCAAATATCAGTATACCAAGAGTAGACTCTGCAGGGACAATAATAAAATTTTGCAGCTTCCTTTGTTATGTGTCATTCTATCTGGGTCACAGTAAAACAATGTGATCGGAAATATTCTGCCTGTGGCAATGTTTTTTTCTTAAAAAATCACACAGTTGCATTTTGCATGGAGGGAATAAGCTCCTGATATTAGACTCTACTGAGAAGACCCAAAGTCAATCCTTGTCTATGGCAGGTACAGGGCAGACAGACCCTCTGTCCAGAGGTGGGTGGGTGATGAGAGCCACATCATCTATAGCCCTCCTGAAGCATAGGTCACACAGTTGTTAGATTTCATGATTGGCATACTAAGAGGCATAATTTCACATGTGAATTCACAAGCCAGTGTCATATCCATAACTCATTAGCTTATCTGAGTAAAAGGCATAGCATTGTCTTTACTTTGTAGAACCAGAATGTGTCATGGAGTGCCGGAGTTAACTAGTCCTAGGTCCTGGAGTAGAAGTGGGAAAGTGAAGCTTTCCAGAGGAATTGTCCTTGTCATTCCTCTTCACGTACAAGCCAGATGACAAGTACACAAGACAAAAGTTGACAAACATTGTGGGAATACCACAAAATAAGTCAGTGTCTCTCTTTGTGTGTGTGTGTGTGTGTGTGTGTGTGTGTATGTGTATGTGTGTGTGTATGTGTGTGTGTGTATGTGTGTGTGTGTGTATGTGTGTGTGTATGTGTGTGTGTATGTGTGTGTGTGTATGTGTGTGTGTGTATGTGTGTGTGTGTATGTGTGTGTGTGTATGTGTGTGTGTGTGTATGTGTGTGTGTGTGTGTGTGTGTGTGTGTGTGTGTTTATTTTAGAAACAGTCTGAGGTTGAAGAATAAGCAAAGCAGCGAACATCCTTCCCCTCCACGATTCTTGACCATCTCTGTCTCTTTCTGAGACCTCATGGAGCCCTGCTGGATGCCTTATGACCAATACTTTCCTTTGCTGAGGCTGGGACAGAAAAAGGTCTTACCTAGAGAGGACCTACCTGCAGACAGCTCCCCCACAGATACTCAGTGTTAAACTATTATCATGTGTCTATCTGTTTAGATTTGTCATATGTATGTCTACCCATCTACCTTTTTGTCTATAAACTCAGAGTCAAACACCAAAGAGCTGAATCTGCAAGCATTCTGTAAGAGACTTTTCCACACACACACTTCGTAGTCTTATTGTGGATTTTGGACTAGTGATTTCAAAGAAAGAATAAGCAGGCTACCAAGATGAAACTTGATAGCCTATGACCATACAGTGGGGGAGGAGGGTCCCCCTTGGTCATAGACCTAGGGGAGGAGAATAGGGTGAAAGAGGAAGGGAGGGAGGGAGGAGCGGGAGAATACAAGTGATTAGATTACAATTGAGTTGTAATCTGAATAAAGTAATTAAATAAAAAAAAGAACTCATACCTCCTGTGTTCAACTGCCCTTGACATCTAGGGAAAAATGACCCCAGATCTCAAAGAGGCATTCCAAAGTCTACACACACACACACACACACACACACACACACACACACACACACACAAACAAACAAACAAAACACTATGGGATTCTCTTGTCTTGCCTCTTTTTCTGTTAACCTCCTAGAGCATTTTAAATAATTTTGGTCCTAGTTGGCAAATGAGCCAACATCATTAGATAAAACTTATGTTTAAGTTTATTGGCGACTTTCTGGAAATCTAATGAAAGATTACAGATGCCAGCCTAAGATGAGCAAGAAGGTTTTACTCTGTCCTGCTATTTCTCAGGTACCAACTATCTCATCCACTGATGTCTTTCCTAGCGTCATCGTCATTGCAGGAGAGAGCCATGTCTAGGGCCAGCAGGTGTCCCCACCTTATGTAAAGCTCCTCTTAGCCTTTGTCTTCCAAACCCTAAGCTTCTTAAAAGAGGTGATGCTGAGGTGGGGGTCTCAGTGGAAAAGAGGGTGAGGGCAGATCAGTAAGAAGGGCAGGAGCTTCCTGATATGATTTGTGCAGGAAATAAAGGTTCCGTGGAAGATCTAAGAAGACACGTGGTACCTTAGTGCTCCAGCATAGGCTGTATTCGGGCAAGTGGCATCTGTAGGGGGTGTATTAGCTGTTTAGAATTATGGAACATCACGTTACTAAGAAGGTTGGGGAGGAACATGTGTGGGGCTGAGAGGTTCAAGATTCTTTTTCCTGCCCTAGGGTAAACTCCAGTAATGACGAGAACCTTCCCAGTGCTAAAGATTCAGCACTTATGTTCTCTGAATTTGATTTAGATTTTACTAAACAACATAACTTGTGGGATTTTTCCAGCCTGGGGCTATGCAAAATAAATGCATAGAAAGAGTCTCATTAACCTAGCCAGAGTGCAGGTCAGGCGACTGGGTGCAGTCTGGAGAAAGTGGCAGCACGTCTATGGACCTGCTAAGTTGTCTTGCAAAGTGAGGCAGCTGTGGTTCCAACACTCAGAATAAACAGAGATGCTCAGACAAGCTCTAGGCACTTGGAAGCCTAGCGCTCTGCATGTGGACTGCCAGGCTGTTTCCTGTTAAAGCTGTACCTCTTCCCCTACACAGGTACCACAGTCCCTGCACTGCTGAACAGCACTTCCAACCAGCTCTGCCTGCACTTCCAGTCGGACATCAGTGTTGCAGCCGCTGGCTTTCACCTGGAATACAAAAGTAAGATCAACATCTGCTTCTGTTGGGGCATAGGCACACCTCCCCGAGAGAAACAAATCCTGCTTGCATTAAGTGGTGACGTATTAGTGTTCCAAAGCTCCGTCTAAGACCTGTGTAAAATCAAGTTTTATAGAACATCGGCTACATGGAGGACACTGTCTATAAACAACTGACTGCCAGAGCAGTGCCCAAGATAGTATCTGGAATAATTAGATGAACTGACTGTGTTTTTAGGCTGTTTGTATTAGGAAACACATGCCAGCCGTTTGTAACATGATTGGTTTTATGCGTAACAACAGATATTCACATTAGTATTCCCGAACACAGAATATGGTCATATCACTAGATAATGCCATGGGGCTTTCTCTGTGGACTCTCATAGGTGTCAAAACCAGACCTAGCAGAGAGCAGGCATTTCAGAGCCCATGCTGGTATGTTACTCATTTTAATTGGAGAGAGACATCACAGACGAGAAGTTGACCTTTATAAAAATGGATGTGGGGCTGTATTCATAGTCTGATAAATGGGACAACAAAGGTCAAACCCACAACCCCTGCTGCAGTGTTGGGCAATTCAGGTGAACCTTGTAAAAGTGAAGTGTGGATTTCCAGGAAAGCGAGGTTGGTTCGGGAAGTGTTTTCAGTCTCTGAAATGGCTTGATGTTGGTATTATCTCCTCTAATAAGCAGTTGCAAGTGAGCAAATACATGGGTTAGCTTCAATAAGTGATTTTTAACATTGAGATAAACAGTTTGGTGAAGTGTAATGCATGTGTTTCCGAAAGGCCACATTCCAGCTGATGATAAATATTCATTGCCAGCCGCCAACCACAGGCCCCGTCCACACTCCGCTTAAGCCTCCCTACTTATTACAGGCATTTGCATGCACGTGTGTTCCAGTTTATGTGACTAGGGCTAAACTAGTGACGGTGTAAAATGATCCTGCAAATGTTATTTATGTTGAATAGTTCTGGAAAATTCTGATACTTTGATCCATCCTATGAAGTTTCTGCAAAGAGCAAATGCGCCCGTCACTCATGACCGTGTTAGCCAGTCCATTAATGTCTTTGTCCTGTTGGAAGTGATCATTGTTCTCAGCCCTGAGAAGTTCTTACAGTTTCTGGATTTCCTTTCTCTTTTAGGGGACGAGATGTTGGTAACATAATTAGTCTGTGACTATCGGGGATAATTACCTACTTTGTACATGTACTGTAGCTCTATTAGCATAATTGTCTCCATCCCAGGATATTCTGAGTCAGTACGAGTCTCTAAAAGAGAGACCAATTTCCTTCCATCTCCCAATTGAAATGAAGCCTCTTCAGAAACCCAAGGTCTTATGTGAGAATCCAAGACTATAATTAATTAATGTGTTTGCTTTTTGTTTGACCACACACGATGCTACATTTGGACGTAGACTATTCCAGGTAGCGGCCTCTGTAACCGATGCTGGGGTTTTGGTTGTTGTTGTTTTGTCTTCTGTTTTAGCTCACATCGTTTGTGTCTTAAAAGAAATTCAGCCATTTGCTCTGATTTTTCATACTTGTTTGAAAACAGATATTATAAAGTATTTGTAGAATTAGCCTTACCCCTCAAGAGAGTGCTGACTTAAGTTACCAACAATCACTAATAGTTTAATACATTGAAATATTTCAGCATGTACAATAAAACTTATATTTGTAAATCTCTGTAAAAGTCTCTAAATTCATGTTTTTAATAAAATATTTATCCATAAAATTAAAAGAAGAAAGCAACTTTTTGAGCATACGCCATGCCGAATCTACATGAACTCTGTCTGTCCTCAGACAGTGCTGTATTTGTTTTTGAGGTGGAGAAATCAAAGCAGAAAACCTGTCACCACAGTCATGACCTGGAGTTCAGAGACACAGCAAGCTTTTTGCTAAGAATATTCTTTACTGAGGCTTTGGGGTTAGGAGTCCCACCTGTCACTGGAAAGGAATGCCCACAGGTACCCCATCTTAGGAACGCTCATTCTACATACAAGACCAGGTCCATGGTGAGGACAACCAAAAGCATGTTGAGACTGAAACCTGAACCACGATGTCTGTTGCATACCTGCATCTAGAGAGAACTCCGCAGTCCTTGTGTGAAAGAAGACCAGGCCTTAGTCCAAAGGAGCACTGCAGAATTCTCAAAGCCAAACCACTCACATCTGAAGGCATGGTACATACAGTTCTGAGCGTGCATGGTTAACATCCATGATGCAGAGCATCCATGTGTATGTAACCTAGGAAACATGGGGGCATATAGCATCTCTGAGCACTTGAGTTTCTAAGAGTGAAGATCCAGGGAGCCATGAGGCACTTCACCTTGTTCTTCTGCAAATTGTGGGCTCGGGACTGCGGTGCCAGTCCACAACAGAGAGCCTGTGGTGGGATGTGCAGAACCTTTGTCTGGGTCCCTGAACTAATGGGGACATGGTCCAGGCTTGGGAGGTTTGCTTAGGCAAAGCCAACAGTTTTTCTCAGGTTCTCCCTTTCCTGAAGTGCCTCCTGTCCCCTTGAGGGGAGGGGACATCCATTAGAATTGAGGTAGTTCGCCCAGACACCTCAGTGTTGAGATGAGTTCAGGAAAGTTTTGATTTTATACTTCAGCTTTTCCTTTTTAAAATAAAAAGAGATGTCTTCTTTTTCTGATTCTTACAGTTCACATGGATGGGTCTTCTAAATTACTCTCGGTCAGGGGTGTTTGTGATTTAGATTTTTTTAAATTGCTGTTGTTGGTTTTTTTCTTTAAACTGTGCTTGGGATTTTTAAGGGTTTAAATTGCTCTAGGTCAAAAGCTTTAAGTGAATGCTCTCAGGGAAGCTTTAAAATTCTGCAAGACCTTAATTCTTTTGAAGTACAAAGTAATAAGCCCTTTAGCAGTTGTAGTATCATGATGGAATATTGACAAATTGACAATGTGGGTTAGCTCTGTCATTACAACCCTTATATGTATACACTAATCATCGTCATTGACGGGCTGAGCTTAAGCAAGAGTGTCACAGGGCAGCAGGGCACTAGAAGGTTCTCTGTGTCCCCAGAGATGAGTTCCGCACCCCCCACAGAGAGGCTTTCAATCAGCTTCCCCCCTTACTCCTGCCTACCTAACCTCTTAGTCGTTTATCTCTATTTAATCATTTCTTGACTCATAAGGTCTTCTGGAACAATCTTCATGGCCAAAAATCTCCCTATAACCTGCTTTTAGGTGTCCTCTGTCTCTAACAGAAATGCTTTCCTGAATATTAATTAAAATCATTACACCTCCCCAATCATATCCCAACTGCATTGAGGACCTCGACATCTTTTAAGTAGTGTAGGTTCTGGCTTCTTTCTTATATCCCAGAGAATTTCATAATAATCTTCTGAGACTGTGAGGTCTACCAGATAACCATAGGCTTCTAACACTTTTTGTGTGTGTTACATGCAGCCCAAAGGACTACTCACACATTAGTTTGTTCCTAGCTGCAATCTTTGGGCATTTTTAAAAAGCATGAAGTTCAATGTAAGCCTACCATCTAAGTCAGTTCCACAGTTGTCCTCCTTGGCAAAGAGGCCGAGGTTTCAGACACTGTTCCATGCTGGTCTTTTGGAATCTCAGGTCTCAGCAAATGTGAGAAGAGCAGGGACCAGGGTGGATTGGATGAAACTGAGCCCTGCACTTAGATGGCTGTGGACTGTCACCTGCTGGCTCAGGCAGAATCTTCCATGTACTTCCTAGCTGGAACCCCCGAGTACCCCTTGCAGGAATCATCAGCTCCAGTACAAAATCTACTCCCCTCTCCCTCCCTGCTCATGCCTCAGGGGATGCCCACATACGGAAGTGGTTCTCAGGATACCAGCAAGGGCTTGTATTCTTCAGACTCATTAGATACTAACATGTGTTTGATCATTTTTCACCTAGAATGGCCTTACAGAAGATGTTCCATGCCATCTTTCCCCTTTTCTGGGAAACGGTGGCCTCACCCTCACTTCCATTGCCAATGATGTGCACACACCTTCATTGTTAGCCTCTGTTATTTCAACTTCATAGACAGAGTAACAGGATAGATATGACCCCTGTTTATGTCACCTTTAGGCCCCTGAACTTTTTCAATGGCTACTGACTTTGCCAAGCATCTTGAAGCCATATAACAGATTCCTCGAGTGATGAGTGATGGTATACTTCAGGGATAAGTAAGAGTCAAAACATGACCAGTAAGATACACCCCACAATGCTCCTTTGTTTTTAACCTGTAGAAACAAGTGAATGACATTATTTGTTTGTTTTTATATAAATTAATTATCAGAGGATGGTGGCCAGTTGTGGTAAATGCTTCAGAAGACATCAAGGGGCCCAGTTTGGTAAGATTTTGTTTCTGATAATCCATTTTAAATGAAACCTCTCACAATTATTTTAACATGAAAATGTGTTTGAGGTTTTACACATGTAGGACCTGCTTCAAGTCCTCTGTTAGTGCACAGGAGGCATAGGATGGCTGAAGCTTTATTTACCAAGGATTTACCCTTCCTAGGGGCTCTCTCAGTGTGGTGATTTATCTTGGTTGTCACTTAGAGAACGGGCCTCTGGCCATGTCTGTTCTTGTGGGGTAGAGCAGAGATCTGGGATTCTTATTTTGATTACGCCCCGATGAACTTATTGTTTAAATAGTGTGAATTAGCTGGGTGTGAAGGACGCTTGTGATCCCTGACTTCAGAGCTACAAGTAAGGAGGACCAGGAGTCCAAGATCTTCTTTTGCTACGATGTGAATTTGAGGCAAAACAGGGAGACATAAGACCCTTCCTCAAAAACAATAGTGTAGAAAAGTAATTAATTGAAAAGTTACATACATTCATAAACATCGTTCAAAGTACAAAATATCTTTAAGACCCAATAGTTTTATTTCATTAATGTGCTACCAAGTTCTTAGTTGATTAAATAACAAACAAGGTTGTTTTGAGTGTGCACAGTTGAAATATTTGTTCAGTAGTTGTGGTAAGAATTGAAAGTGCCTTTAATGTGCTCAAGTGACTTTGAGTACTATCAGGATCCAATGTGCTACATTTTTAAACCTGTTGTTCTGATATGAGTGTTATTCATTGCCATAAACTCTTAACCATAAAGATGGCGACATTCTAAAAAGGCACAAGCTAGCATCAGGTTTCTTCAAGTCTCTAGAACAGTAACTGTCACACATTTGCATTGACAGTGATCGAGTATTCATCTTAAGTACACAATATCACAATTTGATCGCACAGTACCTCACTATAGATCATGGGTAAGGAACTCATCTTTGGACAAGTGTATTAAGTTGTGTTGGCAACAAGGAAGCTTTCATGGATGGCTTGGGATAAGCAGGCACATTAGACACATCTATAAATACGCTGGTTACTTTGTGGGGTGGTTTGAATGAGAGGTCCCCCATAGTACGAGTGTTTGAATACTTGCTCTTTAGTGGGTAACTTTGGGGAAGGCCTAAGGGGTCTCTCCTTGCTAAAGGAGGTATGTCACCTGGGGAGAGCGTTGAAGTTTCAAAAGACTGTAACCATGTCATGTGTGTTGTCTCTGCTTGAGGCCTTTCCTTTTCGCCTTGGGGGAATGTGAGCTCTCTGCACTGCTGTGGCCACTGCTGCCACTGCCACCACCATGTCTGACTGCTGCTAGCTATGCTTGCCTTTCCTGTGTGATAGTGACGAGCTCTTTCCCCTCAAAACATTAGCTTAAACAAGCTCTCCTTCCATTAGTTACTTTGGTCACAGTGTTTTGTCATAGCAATAGAAAAGTAACTGATGCAATATACTAGCCAAAGATCTAATAAATAAACAGAAGAGGCATGCCAGATATTATAAGACAAAATAAATGTACTAGGATCCCAGATGAATTTTGCTAAGACGCTGTTTCAATGAATTGTGTTACTTCACTCAATATACCTGCCTGAGTGAGGAGGATTTCAGTTAAATCTACATATCTTAGAGTTGCTTACTTTTATTTTAATAGACTGAGGAGACTCCCAAATACAGATTTTCACTGAGTTTACGTTAAGTCCATATATCAAATGTCTACATTTTATTTGATTTTTTTTCCCCTATTAATATAACACGCCCTGAGAACCTATCACGGCTGTGGTTCCAGACAAAGCCTGGGCCTCTTACTCAGAATCCCTGACACCGCAGTAAGTGCCTGAGCGAGTAGAATAATTTTTGTGTAATTGAGGGAAAGTTCAAGTGTAGTGTTTGACATTTATAAACCCTCACTGAGTCTAATGGTCTGACTGTTCTGAACCAGCTGTCGCTCTAGTAAGCATAAGTGGAGCGATTCTGGAATTTGTGATGGATATAGCTCCACAGCAAAGACAGCTGGCGAGGCTGTATTTTTAGCAGTCGTCCCCTTTCATGCAAAAGTGTGACAAATTTAACCAGCACGCCCACCTAGTGGCCATGTGGAAAGTAGAAAAGTAGGAGCTTTAATTTCTCCCACAAAGTGGGGACAATTTCAGATGTATGCCTGGTGACTGCAAAGTCATTCATTTTGGTTCATTTGTTAAAGTATTGTTTGTCACTAAAGAACACCCGGTTCCATACCATTAGTTAATCTTAAAACATAGGAGATTATTATTGATCAGGAAAAGTGATTTTCAGGTAGTGACTAAGATTCTTTAGGCTGAATTTGCCACCTCTTTATCTATTATTAAATAACAGATGCAAACTATTGTGCCCCACGTAGTGTGCCTCATGGCAGATGTGTGTTAACTGCTTGCGCCAGTGTTGGTCACTTTGACATGCGTCCCAGGCTGTGGATTAGGCCATATAAGCTCATTTCTCACAATCTTGGGGCTCCAAGTCCAAGATCGAGGTGTTGATAGAGTCTTTTCTTGTTGAAGTCCTACATGTTGGGTTTGCAGGTTCTGTGCAGGGCTCTCACAGCATGTATCCTTCCTATAGTAGCACTGACTCCATGCTGAGGATCAGTGTCCTTGTCATCCAACCCCAGTCCCCTTCTAAAGGGCCCAATTTTAAAACATATTGGGTGTTAAATGTCAACATGTGAACCTCAGAGGGACAGATGTGCATCGCCTAACAATAGGAAACAAGAGAAATAGGAACAGAAGAAGAAGGAAGAGGGGGAGGAAGGGGAGGAGAAGGAAGAAGAGGAAGAGGAACAAGGGGAGGAGGAAGAGGAAAACATATTTGTCCTCAAAGGTTCTTGATCTGAAATGGAGACATTTGATCAAAAGTAATTTCAGCATAATTGAGATGTAACAAGAATAAATTAATAAAAAAAAAAAAAAAAAAAAGAACTGTGCTACAAGGCTTGGCCACTCATTACTCAGTGCCATATGACTTTGGGTGGAGACAAACTTTGCCTGGATAAATCAGGAGTCATGGTTCCACTGATGAGGGTGTTGGGACAAGTAGTGCTTTCCGAGTCCTGTGCACACCTGACCTCCTCATATTGTTAGTGGTGCTGCACAAACCATTTCGGTCCTGACACCAAGGGAAGCTTGGAAACCCAAGGTCGAGTGAGGTGAGAAATAGCCCTTCTGTGTTCTGTGCAGAATTAATCTATGTCATTAAAATGCTGCTATTCTCTGTGGCACCTTAAGAGAAACTGGAAACACAATCCCTAGACTTCCAAACAGGCCTAAGATCTAAAAATATTAGAAGAAATAATAATGGCATTTGTTACTTTTGTCAAGACTGACAATGTGCTACAGATGTGACATCTTTTGGGTCCATATATAATCTAGACAGTCAATAAAATATCTTCTATTAATGTACATTATTTTTTAAATTTAATTTTATTTCATGTACATTGTTTTAATAGTGGAGTTTATGGATTATTTTTGTTGTAGACATTTGTCTCTTTAAAGAGTGTGGTATAAAAGTCTGAGTGTACATGGTGATCCTTACATCTGTCTATGTGATCATATTACCCATCTTTCAGACTCACCTAAGTCAAGCTCTGACTTCTTTTTTTTTTTACCTGTCTACCAGTGCATGTTCATGACTTTCATGCAACTTTTGCTTAATGAGATTGTGGTTGATAATGGCCCACATAGGCTCACAGGGAAGCATTATTTGAAAGGATTAGGATATTTGGCCTTGTTGGAGTAGTTGTTGCCTGATTGGAGGAAGTGTGCAATTCAGGGTAGGATTTGAAGTTTCAGAAGCTGGAGCCAGGCCCTGTGGCTCACTCTTCTTCCTGCTGTCTGTGGATCCAGATGTGGAACTCCTGGCCCGTTCTCTACCACCATGTCTGCCTGTACACTGCTTCTCACCACGATGACAATGGACTAAACCTGTATTCCAGCCTCAGTTAAGTGTTTTCCTTTATAAGGGTTGCCATGGTCATGGTGTCTCTTCACAGCAATAGAAACCTTAACTAAGACAGAGATATCACTGATTATCAGCAAAACTTCTGTTTTAGAATGCACAAGGCTGGCAGATTCAGTGAAAAGGACTTTTCAACAGACATGGGGATATACACCCAGCATCAAACCCTATAAACAACCAGTAAATTTGAACTCACATCTATTTGTATTGTACAGAAGAACTGTTCTCTAATTATAAATGTTCTTCTCTTTCCAAAAGTGCTACAGCTCATAAGAATGCTTCAGCTGAAAGTATTATCAATCTAAAATGCATGGGATATTTCTGACCTAGTGCCAGCTGTGCACCCTCCTGATCTGCCAGGACCTAGAAGTTGTGCAGCTTCACAACAAATTGTCTTACCCTGTATCACCAGCCATAGGAAAACATCAAAATTCAAAGTTAACAGTGTGGTTTCTAGTGAATACACATTGGTTACTACCTCATGAATCAAAAAGTCCCTATGGTGAAACACTGCCAACAGAGACCATTTGTATTTAGAATATAGCATGGTTGGCTTTTTTATTTTTCTTTTCAAAATTAAAACATAGCCTTTTGTGTCCACATAGTGTAATGATGGCCTGCCTGTGTATTGGACTGCTGTGTGCATGTATAAGCATCTGTTTATGTCCTAATTAGCTTTAGTTTTCAACTTCATGTAGCCTAGATCAGTGCTGCTCAGCCTGTGGGTTACAACCCCTTTGGGTAGAACAATCCTCTCATAGGGGCCCCATAAGGCCTTTGCGTATCATATATTTACATTATTATTCATAAAAGTAGCAAAATTACAGTTATGAAGTAGCAACAAAAATAATTTTATGGTTGGGGGAGTCACCATAACATGGAGAATTGTATCAAAGTGCCACAGCATTAGGAAGGTTGAGTACCTCTTGCTTAGACTTATGTGGGAGGAAGATCTCCATGGAGGAGCTACCTAGATCCGACTGTCATTGTGGACATGTCTCTAGGGAATGCCTTGGTTATTGATTGGTGCTGGATGGCCTAGCCCACTGTGGGTAGCACCATTCTGTTGGCAGGTCGTCATGGGCTCTATAAGACAGCTAGCTGAGCATGAGCCTATGCGAATCTGCAAGCAGCACTCCTCTGTGGTTTCTGCTTCCACTTCCTGCTTTATTCCCTGCCCTGATTTCCCTCAATGATTAACTATGACCTAGAAGTGGAAGGTAAATAGATTCCTTTCTCCCCGAAGTTGCTTTTCCTCTGAAGGTTTTTTTTTAATTTTTTATTATTAATTTATTCTTGTTACATCTCAATGGTTATCCCATCCCTTGTATCCTCCCATTCTTCCCTCCCTCCCCTTTTCCCCTTATTCCCCTCCCCTATGACTGTTCCTGAGGGGGATTACCTCCTCCTGTATATGCTCATAGGGTATCAAGTCTCTTCTCGGTAACCTGCTGTCCTTCCTCTGAGTGCCACCAGGTCTCCCCCTCCAGGGGACATGGTCAAATATGAGGCACCAGAGTATGTGAGAAAGTCATATCCTACTCTCCACTCAAGTATGAAGACTGTTCTGCCCATTGGCTAGATCTGGGTAGGGGTTTAAAGTTTACCGCCTGTATTGTCCTTGGCTGGTGCCTTAGTTTGAGTGGGACCCCTGGGCCCAAATCTGCCTATCATAAGAATTCTCAACAGAGGAATATCAAATGGCTGAGAAACACTTAAAGAAATGCTCAACCTCCTTAGTCATCAGGGAAATGCAAGTCAAAACAACTCTGAGATTCCATCTTACACCCATCAGAATGGCTAAGATCAAAAATCTCTGAAAGTTTTATTGGAACAACAGAACAAAGCTAGAAGATAGTGCTTTGACTTCCCTTTGGCAAATACTCCAGTCCGAGTCTCTCCACTTGGATCTACTTCTCCCCTTTTTTTGTTAAGGTTTATTGTTGTTTTAACCTCCTCAGACAGAGGAACATGTTCAAGGTAACCTGTGAATTGTAAAGGCTACAAGCCAGGCCAGTGTCAGGGAGAGCAATGGTCATTTCAGAAATATCCTTTGAAGTCATCTGGGTTTGTGACTTCTGGAAGTCCTGGGTATCATACACTATATGTTTCGATTAAAGCAGATGCTTGTCATGTGCCGTCCATACTTTTCACTTCTGAGCTGCACGTGAACTCACTCTGGTTTTTTTTTTTTTTTTTCTGCTGGGTTTTAAGGACCAGCCACAGTACACCCCAGGGGCCTGATGGGCTATCTGCTCACCTCTGGCTCACAACATTCACATTTTTATGATCAGCAGTAGGTCAAGCCATTAAACTCTACTTTTGGTCAAATTAGAACACTTATCTTTTTAATGGCTTTGCTTCATGGTCTTTGCTTCTACAGGCTAGATTCATGGACGTTAAAAAACATCCTCCCTCCATTCTAAATCAAATTGAAACTTTACATATCAGTGCTTTTTAAAAGTCCAAGTTTTAACATCAGAGTGGACAGAATAATACATTATAAAGCATCTCAATGTGTTAGCCACCTCCCCCCAGGACAAATGGCCATGCGATCTTCAGATTTATGAGAACCATCATTAAGTTGTGTCCAACGAGATGAAGGAGCCTGGCTGTTTATGGACCACCTTCAAGTAAAATCCCTCACCAGGTGTTCCACATCATCATATATGATGTCAGTTGTAAGTGCACCATGATCAGACACGGGTAGAAATTCTGCTAAAAATCTTGTAAATGATTTTCCAGTCTCTTTTCCCTAGACGTTGCTACCTCTGAAACATTAGTAGAGAATTTTCCTACCATTCTGTTATGTTTAAAACAGTCAACTTAAAAACAATATTTAGTTACTTATTTGTCTATGAGACAAAGTACCATTATACAGCCTGCTGGCCTCAAACACTCAGTATCTCTTCTTCATCCTCCTGTGTGCTGGGCTTGAGGAATGTTACAACACCATGCCTAGCTTAACCAGTATTTAGGTTGTCCTTCCTATGTTTGTGGCGTTCTTAGGCATCAGTAATGTCTAGTGAAAGACTCATACAACTGTGTGGCCTTCCAGCACTCCTGTGACATATCTACTCAAGCCTGAACCTGAGACACAGTCCAGTCAGCTCAGGGAAATATCGCTCTCCCAACTCCATGTTGCTTTGGTAAAGAGCATCTTCACTCACCTGATGTGTACCAAGACGCTCAGACCTGGCTTAGACTCATCAGTGAGAGCCGCTCTGCCTGCTGCTGTCATACCACTTTTATTTCATATTTTGGTTATTAATTGCATCTTTAAAAACAAAGAAACAGATAAACAGGAGAGCTGGCAGCCATCCCTATTTAAGTCATGAGTTTACATTTTTAATTTCTAACATATACAACTACACTGGGATACTGAGATGGAGGAAAAGAATGGGGCCACTTCTTTCTACATCACAAATATATTAGTCTCTTTGTGGAAGATTCTCAGTCCCACTATACTGTGCTTTAATGATGGCTTTGTGTTTTGACATTAGCTAGCCAACAGGTACATTTCCTGTGATGATAGATAGCAATGCTACCTTGTTCAGAGCATGAATTGTATTTCAGTATAGAATTTAAGGAAAGGGAAAAGAAACCCAAGTAATGTGCAATAGCTGCATATAAACCTATAAATCAATGCATAATAAATTATGTTAAAAAAGGAAAACATCACATAGCATGCAGAAAAGGAGGTGATTCAGCTGTTGAGATTTGATATCGCTCCTTGTCATTTCAATCTCAATAATCTGCACCAGTTTAATTTCAGTAAATTTTCCTTCTTCATTTTGAGCATTCTGTAATACTAAAAACTTTGTTCTTGGCCCTGTCTTTTGAAATCATGACTTATTTAAAAATATGGCTGTTGTAAAATCATCATAAATTATACCCCTTAGTATTCCAAACTTTAATTAGGTATTCTTCTATACTATTTTATTATATTTTTGAGTGAAAATTTAAAAATAAAGCTACACACATACATGATGGTCTTGCTCATCGTTAGTGGGGGGGGGGGTTAAATGTAACTGTGATTTCCTGTGTGATTGCCTTTTTTATGTTTGGCAGTTTTATCTTTTATGAAAAACCTTAAATGGCTTGAAAATCTGTGTTAGAAATCCAACATATTGCTTGCTAATGCAAATTGTGTTTTATACTTTAAAGACAGCTATTTAGGGAAAAATCTATTTCAACTTAGGAAACATTTGTGGTGTAACTCATAGTATTTCTCTCATATGTAGCAGCTGTGTTCCATGATATGAAGCATTTCAACAAGTTCATGTACCGACCCAAGCTCAACAGCAGGGTCTTGGATGGGCGATCCCACCAGCAAGGAATGGCATTTCAACTCTGTCCTCCTCCCAGGATTTGGGGCAGGAACACTGATGTCTGGATGGTTCAGGATGCATGGCTTGCAGCCTCAGAGTCAGAGTAGAGAAAACACGCTGTCATCTTGTGGAAGCCACATCGTCTACTAGCACAGATTAGATGAGCCAAACACTTCCCTTAGGTGTTTGCTATTGGCTGGAAGGCTCTCCTGGGTATCAGAGCAGGGAGCATCAGTCTCAGTGGCTTGCTGAGCACGTACATCACTTCCCTTGATAGTGTCTGCTCTTTCTAAGACCTTTGTGGCTAGAATTGGGGGACCAGACCCAGTGCCCACATGAGTGAGCCCTGGGTGGGGCCAGAGACTTATTGCTACTGCTGCTGACATTAAAATCTATCATTGCTTTGTTTTTGTGTATTCATGTGTGTAAAGTCCTAAGGAATGATGTAGCGCAGGTGGCACAGTGTGGGTAGCTCTGCAGGAGGCGCAGTTAGTGGGTCCTCTCACAGTGCAGGGGAGCTCAGGGACGGGGTAGCCGTGCTGGACCAAGACTATCTATGACTCTGAATTAACTGGTGTCCCCACCATCTAAGGTTTCAGAACAAGAGGAAAAGGTCCAAGATTACACAGAGACTCACCTGGAGAAGCCTTTCTCCTCTTTCTTGGAACAGGAAGAATGAAAGCCAGCATTTACTCTCAGCCAGGGCTTGGCTGTAAAAATAGAGTGTGAATTAACACAGTTATATTGTCTATATTCCACACTATCTGTCATCAGAATGTAATCTTATAAAACTCAAATCTCTTCAATGAAAACAGTGCACATTTTACTCTATGAATTGTACCACTCTTGTATATTTTCTCTTTTCAGAATGACACAGCTGCTAAATAAGACATAAAGTTAGTTATTTGGATATTTTGGCCTGAAGTTCAATAGTATGTGATAAAGTTCTATTGCAACCTGTGAGTTCCTCACGTGAAGGGAAGTATCTTCTAACAAGAGCACCAGGCCGCATCATTTTATGGCTGTAAACATTAGTCCTATTTATCTAAGGCTGGACTAGCCGTGGGACTCTTGTTGCTGGGGGCAGGAAACAGGAGAAGAGGAGAATATGTCTTTTTTCTAGAGAGTAGGAATTCCCAGACTTCCAAACTTGTAAAATCTCTTAAGAATGCCTGAGAGAGAAGTATAGGAGAATACCATTCCAGGCTTTTCCTGTAGCAGGAAACAGTTGCTTAGTGGAATCAGTATTAAAACTGAGGTTCTTCATGCGAAATGTAGAACTGATTTTTTTTTTTTAATATTAAGAAAAACTTGAATCCCTCCCACAGTGGGAATCAGTTGAGGTACTATGTAAGAATTAGCTTGTGAATCTCATTTAATGTTAAAGCCCTTCCATCCAACAGCAAGAAGAAGTAGTAAAACCTTTGTCTCTTTCTACGGGAAGCAATGGGCAGCAGAGCTGCTGTTACTGGTGGTAGAAGCGTTGCTGACGTTCCCTGAGTCACAGCATCTGTCTCTGTCCTTCTAGCGGTGGGCCTAGCGGCATGCCAGGAACCTGCTCTCCCGAGCAATGCCATCAAGATAGGAGACCGGTACATGGTGAATGATGTGCTCTCCTTCCAGTGTGAGCCCGGGTACACGTTGCAGGTAGGCATCTTTCTGGGGTGGTGAGGGAGGCCCAGCATGGCCATCTTGGTGTTCATGCCCAATGTAGCTAACCTTTGCTACATTGTGGGTTCTTCTTTTTCCCTCCCTTTACCCTGCTCCCAGTTTTATTCTCTAACACTAAATAAGATAGAAACAAAGATAGAGGGACTAGAGAAAATAGGAAAACCACTGGGTCTGATTTCTTTCCTTATGTTTTTTATTCGACCATAGCTAACAAACTGCAACCACCACCCTACATGACCAACAACCACCCACCTGTCCTCTCAGGGCTCTGACATTTATATACCCTCTGAAAAGTTGCCAGAATTCCAAGTGTCACACAATCACATAAACTGTCTGCAGCTGGTAAAACCATACCTCTTCTAGAGCACGGGACAAATCATAGTCAGCCACTTCGGACCGTCCAAAACAGCCCCGTGTGCTCACACCTGGCATTAAAACAAAAACTCATTCTCTTAATATTTCTGTTTCTAAAAGAAACCAAGACTACAGAAGCCTCACTACACCCAATGTTGATGCTCTGTGTCACGTCCACGCAGCCAGTTTGCCTTGTTCCCTTTGTTCTGTGATTGAGCTATGGATTTAGGTTGTAAAATCATTATCATTGGAGTCAGCTTTTAAATGCCAAAGCACCTCAGCACACCTCCCCATTTTGTTTTTAAACAAATTATTTTGTTTCAAAATTGTGTGTTCTTCCCATTATTGTGAGAGAAAAGCTAAGCTCTTCTCCCAACTTGCCTCCAGTGATGGTATATACTGCTGAACCTTGAGTACCAGCTTATTTGCATTTCCCATAATTCCATTCTGTTAATTACCCCTAGGGACAAAGGAACACTAAACAGTTTTCAAGAAATGCTATAGGCAAGTTTGGCTATACATTTCTACAGTTTTTAAAATAAAATTATGAAAGACATTTCTATAAACATGCTATAAATAGACAAACAGCAAGATGAACGCTGTTTCTGGTGGCATAGTATGCAATGAAGTAATGACATAGTTATACAGTTAGTCTCTCTGCATATATGGGGTTGGCCTCGAACTCACTCAGGAAGCCAGGGACAGGTGGGTTGTTGGGAGTTCAAGGCCAACTTGATCTACCTACGCAGAGAAACCCACTCTCGAAAAACAAAAGAAAACAAAAAAAAAAAAAGTTTTTATTATATAAATGAATAACTACATGTATCACTTTCATGAAAGCCAGACTGTAGCTCACAGCCCTTGGAGCTTAATCTAGCCTGGTGCCACCTTAAACGTATGGACTCTGCGCACAGTGTGTTGTAGAAGTTGAGTTTTCCCACAGGGCTCTGCAGCTCTGTGATAGAAACACATGCTTAACCAGGCACCGGGAGACTAATAAGAGTGGTTCTTTGGGATGAGCATTGTACTTGTGCTTATTACAGCAGAGAGAATTCTATATCCTGTATCATGAATTCTACATGCAAAGACACCTTACTTCACTTCCATGTGCTTTTTTGGAGGTGAGGTGTTTTTCCATTGGCTCTTGTTAAAACTGACTGAAGTTGCATCAACACATCCTTCTTTTCTCCCATGAAATCCACATCTCAACATTGCCTCTTCTGAGTTCCATGTTAGTTTGTACTAAAGATGTGATCTTACAGCTTTTGTTACCTTCCTTTTTTACAATGATTACATTAAGACCCCGGAGAATAAAGCCTCTTTCAAACAGGGATTTCCTGTTACATAGGATTGCTGTTCTTTCTAGTCACACTAGCCTATGAACATACCCCAGGTTGCATCCTCGCCCTCCTCATCAAATGTAAGCCACACCCTCGTCCTTCCCATGATCTGTTCTGAGCCTAGAGTTGGGGAATATGTTAATATCTACAGGTACAGATGTGGGTACTGAGCTGCTTATGTTGCTAGCACGGCTCGACTAAACACTAATGACTTTGCACACATGGACCATATATTGTCCTGCAAAGCACTGCTCCTAGTGCTGCTCTCACAGAGACATGTGTACCCTGGAGTGTGACTGATGGACATGCACCATTGTGCTGATATCACAAGTTGCCAATAATCCAGGAATATCTGAGTGATCTTGGAGACCCACCCAACACAGATGTGGTCTCATGCTCTTTTAAAACATAAAAATCCAAAAGTTGCTCTTTAGACAAAACCTTGAAGATAAAAATCTCTAAGACCCAATTTTGTATTTCATCTATTTATGCATATTTTGTTTGAAATCACTCATCCAGAATGTTTATGGCACTATCTTTAGCAGAATGTGCTCTGGATTTGTAATAGATGACCATTTTACTGGTAGTCTTCAATAAATATCTTTAAAGGCTTTTGTACTTTATGGTTAACCATAATTCAAAAAGAAATTTCTTAAATATAATTTAATGGGCCACAGGATATATCAATACACGCACTTCAGCATCAAACTGTCTGCTAGAAAAACACGTATTTCCAGCTGGATGTGATGATGCATGCTTTTAGTCCTAATACTTTGGGAGACTGAGGCAGAGGGATTGAGTGTTTGAAGCCAAGCAGTGGAAACAGAGCAAAACCTTGACTCCAAACCAAATATTGTAGTAAAGACAATGGCAGAGCTTACATTTGATGAACAGATCTAAGAAATAAACATAGTTTTCTGTTAGAACTACTTCTAAAATGCCAATGGTAGTGAAAAAAAGAATTTAGTTTTGTAGCAGAATAATTAGCTCTGGGAGCCAGCCACCTTATCTTCGTTGATCACAAATGCAAATTTATGCCTCCTGAGTCCCCAGTTGTACCGTTTTTTTGCCTCAGTCACCTTACTGTGACTTGTATGTGGTGGATGAGATGTGTAAGATGAGACAAGGAGGAATGGCAGAGATAGTCACTGAGTCACAAGAAGGGAAAGTAAAACAGAACCCTGAGGGGGCCAGCTAGAGGAGCAGTTCTCAATCTGTGGGTCACGACCCCATTGAGGCCGAATGATGCTTTCACAGGAGTCACCTAAGACCATCTGCTTGTCAGATATTTACAACATGATTTACAATAACAGTACCAAATTAAAGTTATGTGGCAGCAACAAAAATAATTTTATGGCTGGGGGCAGGGCAGTTACCACAACATGCAGAACTGTACTAAAGTGTCACAGCATTAGGAAGGTTGAGAACCACTGATCTAGAACTTTCTGTTTAGAGACAGTTTGACACAGTATCGCCTCATAAGTCTCTCTACCGCTGTTTGGCCTTCAGAAGAGGAAGTTCAAGTTTTGACTGTGGAAAATGGAAATGTGTTCTGTTTCGAGTACCACAAGACCCTGAGTTGCGAGGATTGATTTCACAGCAGACAAGCAGTAGCAGCTGCAATGAGCTACCTCCAGCCAGGCAGGGCATACTGAACCGCCTGTTACACTGCAAAGGCTAGGTAGACAGTGAACGAATGGCAAATGAAATGTCAGGAAAATTTTCCCAAAATAGGCTGGCAGCAAATTCTAGCACACCAACCTCTCGCTCCATAGCATTTTCCCCCAGTCACTCTCACCTCTCTAGCCAAATGCTATAACACCATTGTTGCTGGGAAAATAAGACATACTTTTTCCTTAGGCATGATGAAAATTCAACAGAAATGTTGCCTTTTTAGATAGTCAGGATTTGTTAGTGAAAAGATCATGTCTTTTTTAATTGATTGGTTGATTGATTGAGTGAGTGAGTGAGTGATATTTCCAAATGGGACCCATTAACGATAGTTAGATTCACAGTTTTTAAAGGGACAAAGAGCGGTCGGTCAAATGTTCCCACATATTTCATCCTTGCCCACTGTGCTGAATTAACACGCGCTTCCTGGTTTTGTTTTCAACAGGGCCGCTCGCACATTTCCTGTATGCCGGGTACCGTCCGCCGCTGGAACTACCCCTCTCCCTTGTGTATTGGTAAGAACACCTTGCGCAGCCTCGCTGAGTGACCCTCATCCAGCCAGCTTGCTTTAGCCTGTACCCTTGCACATCCTGCTCCAAGCACGCGTTGTTAGAGACCATAGTCACACCTGCTAAAGTCACAGGATTGCAGTGACCTCCTCCCTGTGGAGTCTGGCAGTTCAGCTTTTGGAGGCACTTTGGATCAGGCTACAGAGAGGAGCTCTGAGACCCCCCCCCCCCAGCTCAAAGTGCCAAACAGTTAGAATCCATGCCCAACTCCCCATTTATTAATTTATGAAGGAAGATGGTAATAGCGTTAACAGGCTGAGTGGTTTCTCCGAACGTTCTGCTAGCCTCAGGAATAGCATGTTTGCAGAAGTCAAGCTCAGATTTACAAGCAAGTCCTTGAGTCTCTGGAAACCAGTATGTTTGTATTCCACATCAAAAGGCCCAGTGACGGCCATGTGTAGACACCCTTGTTAGCATGGCCTGTTGAGCAGGAAGACCCTGTGCGTGGGGTCTAAAGCATCCAGTGCAAACTGCTTGGCAGCCAGCCCTGCCCCTCTTCCCGCAACTAGAGCCATAGATAGCTTCCGCAGTGCTGATGGGTTACATTACATCTGCCCTGCACAGCCAGCCCAGTGTCTGCCTTCTCCTGTCCTGGCCCTAGAGACTGTGCCTACCACCCCTATCTCCTCTAGTTCACTGAGCAGCTGGCACGGCAGAGACTGTGGCCAATGACAAACCTAGCAGCACTAAATCTGTCATTATATAAGAAGTTCTTAAGTTGTCTATCATGCATTTTTAAACATTACTTTTGGGTTTCCCATATATTATAGCCATATAGTATGGAGGAAATCTGTTGCTATTTGGTTTGGGACAAATCTTAGCACTACCTGTCAGATTCCTCCCATTAGCCTCTGCCCCTTGTGCCTGGGTTAGCTGGCTTTTCCTGAGGTTTAGTGTCATTCACATCAGTCACATTACCCTCTCACTATTGGGAGGACTTTGACAACAGTTGTGCCTGACTCATCACCCTGTTTATCCAGCATCAGAGCTGTATCCGTGGCTGTCTAATAACCTGGCTAGCTGTGGCAGAGGCTGTCTAACACTTCCTTAGCCTGTAGAGTTGTCACATGCAGATCTCTGATGTGACCACCCCACTCAGGGCAGTCCATATTGTCTGTGACTGCTTTAGGAGAAAGGGCCTTCAGGGTCTACAAATGAAGCAACTTGGAATGTTGTGGCCTATCCTCTGGGCTGTCTAGGTTTCAGGATTTACCCTGTTGAGGACCATGACAATACAGTTTACTGGTCCTCAAGGTCAACAAGAGGATAACTGTTGTGTGTTTCATCAGCATGCTGATTTCCCTGCTTCTCAAACAAGTTTTAGCTGTGCAATGTATTTGAGAAATACACAGTTTAGCTGCCTTGAATGGGCCTCCGAACAGAGGATAATGTATGGCCCTAAACATCGTGAGCAAACAGAACTCCATGTTCTACAGTGGCCTTGCTCAGGAAAAGAACTCCAATTTGTATTCACCATCATATGCTCTTTCAAGGAAGTGTTCTTCCTCAGACACGAGTATTTTATTTGTGACACCCAAACATAAACTTTCCTATTAACCTGTTTTCCACACAAAGGCTCCTTGTGTAAAATGGAGGTTTGTATCCCAGCCTTGATCTGGAAGAAGAAGCTGAAGGACTTTGTTTTTTAATGTAGACCATCCATCTCCCTGTGAACAACTGTTTTCCACAGGTAGCGACTTAAATTCTTTCAGCTCTGAAGTGGAATTGATTCCCAGCAGACATATTCAGATTAGGGCCATTGTGTTTGCTTTGTGCTTTATATAAGAAAATTTTTATTTGAATTTGAATAACTAACTTACATTAGCAAGACATGTGGCTTTTACATGTCCCTTAATGTATTTTTATATGTATATTAGCAAATACTGAAGTTATATCCACTTCTACAATTTTGGGCAAGGCATGCAGTGAGATGCCCCACTGTCAAAACTCAAACAGGACTGTAATGAGGCTTAACGACTGACATATGAAATCAAAGCGTTTTGTAGCTGTTAGCTCGAGATTTATCTGAGCTGAGGAAGGTAGAAGCAGGAGTCTGTAGAGAGAGAATATTTTACTCACTGGCGTTCTGGAAACCTCGTGTCCTAATTCCTATTAATCGCAGAACTAATGGAGTCAAGGTGCATAAGCCGCTTTCTAGCAGTCACTGAGCACCAGGCTCTGTTCTCAGAGCTTAACTAACACTGTTTTTAATACCACATCAAGCCCTGGAGGGGCTGGGCAGCTTTCCAGGGCCCCCAGAAGAGAGTTAGAATTCATACTGGGGCTACTGGGACTGGAGACTCCTTGGTCTATGGGGTTTTCAACAGTATATGATTTGTGACATGGAATAAAAATGCATATGCTTGCGCTGGAACGTGGGGAATCTGCACAAAATGAGACATACAAATCCAGAAAAAGGCCAAGTCCCTGATATTCCACAGCAAAGATCACCTGGTTTTTTTGTTTTGTTTTGTTTTGTTTTGTTTTTGTTTTTGTTTTTAGGACTAGCATGTGCTCACTGACTGCTTATGGAGTGGGAGATGATGGCATGAGCAAAGTATAAGGAGGAGAGGGCTGGGCCAAAGGTGTCAGAGGAACTCTAAGTCTTAGAAGTAGCTGCAGCCTGGCCATTATGGAACATAGCAAGCCTGGGACTGGAGAGATGGCTCAGTGGTTAAGATCACTTGGGTTCAGTTTCCAGCACACCCACATGATGGCTTACAAACAGCTGTAACTTCACCTTCAAGGGGTCTAGCACCCTCTGCTGTATGTATCAGGTACACAGAGATGTGTATAGCCCAAATACCTATATGTATTTTTTTTTAAAAGATGGCACACTGGCTATGGAGTTCTCTCAATACCCCAAAGTAAAGGAGATAGAGGTCACACCTTTAGGGAGTTGTGGTTTGCTGCTAATCAACTGGATCTTTTTATATGTACAAGGCTGACCTGTGCTGGTAGCTCTCACATCACCAGAAAGTCATCCACTGCCCAGTATCTAGATCCTCATGGCATACTGCCCCTGCCAGCTTGGTGCCAAGACTCACTCATAATGGCTATGTCAATCCTCTACTGAATGGCTGGGGGATCTAAAACAGATGCCCATATTTCATGACCTTGCATTTATTTTAGTCATGCTTAGAATCAAAAGGGCCTTCTTAGAAATGTCACCATCATTGGACACTCATCTTCCTGTCTTTGTGGCCATTAGCCATGTTCCATTTATTTGCCCCCTGTGGGTGGATAACCATATCTGTCCACCTTTCAGCTAGAGGATCCTATGTGGAAAAGTGCTCTGGTTTAGTCCCCATACAGGCGTGTCTTCAGCCCAATGCAGCCCCAGGCACAATGCCTAAGAAAAGTCTGAACTTCACACCTGAGTCTCACCCACTGGCAGCTCCACCCTAGACTGCTCTCTAAGGAACAGACATCCTGGCTTCATCTGAGCTGGCATCTAGAACCATAACCCACAGCAGAAGATATCCTCAAGTTTATAAAATTATTCTTGAACAGACAGCATGTTTAAACCCAGTTCTCAATGATGTGTCTTGAGGAACTGACCACAGTCATCAGGCTTGGCTTTTCCTGATTTCTTCAAATGAATTTTGCCCTTGGGATGATCTAAGATAATTGAAAAATTTAGAATCCCTACTGTGCATGCTTGGGGCTTTTGGCAATGGCTTCTGAAAACATGAGCTGAGCGCTCAGAGTAAGGGAAAATTTTCACATTGTCCTCTAGATAAGAAGTGACATCATTTGCATCACTAATTGAAAGTACAGGAAATTGTCTTTTTTGCTGGGCATAAATGGTCAAACCCTAGGGCTCCTGGTCAAGCAGCCTTGTGGCCAACACAAACAGATATTTATATTGTTATAAAATCTGCCCTGTTTCTTTACTGGAAAATATCAGACAGAGTAGCACAGCATTGTATAAATTAGATACAGACTTATTATTTTCATGACATGGAAATTTCTGGAATAAGTGGTTGGAGAGTTGCATTCCCCACTGGAAGGGACTCCAAAGACCAGGGATACTAAGGACACTGGAACCCCCAAAACAGAGAGAGCTGGAGCATCTGGGAGAACAGAAGGGCTAGCTCAGTCAAGAACCTTCAGGCCAATTTCTAGTACTCTTTGGCTCGGGTTCCATCTGTGAGATAGGGGTCATTTGAATACCACCAACCCTTATGATTGCTGTGGGGCTTCAGGGATGGTCCTCATTTGTGTGCCCACAGTAGGAGCACAAAAGAACAGTCAGTGGCGAGGTACCAATACTACCAACAGCATCTGTAAAGCTAAAGTCGAATCAGTGGCCACCTGAAATACACTGTTCAACTAGCTGGCCTTTGCTAAGGGCCTGGAGTGCCAGAGGTCAAGTCAAGAAGAACCTCCCACAGTGTGGATGTAGCCTGGGCCCTTGGGTAACTAGAGCCCATGCCCCGAATGACAGGCTGTTGTTAGTTACTGCCCCCAGGTCCACAGGCTGTCTCTTTCCCAGTGTGGTCCAGTAAGCTGTGTTAGATTAGACATGCTTGCTGAACACAAAACGCTAGGAGACTCCTGTGGTCTTGTGTTGAACAGCCACCTGCGGAGGGACGCTGACCAGCATGAGTGGAGTGATCCTGAGCCCAGGCTTCCCGGGCTCATACCCCAACAACCTGGACTGCACCTGGAAGATATCACTGCCCATCGGCTACGGTGAGTAAACTAGGCATCACTGTATCCCAATGAGTCTTCCCGCGTGACTGATGTGTGGCACTCATTGACTTTACTGTGTCTCTAATTGAAATTTGATTTCAGATTTATGTAGCGCTTTGACGGAACAACACTGAGAGCAGAAAGATATTTTTAAAATTTTATTTGGCTGTGTGGTTCTCTTCAAGGCAAATTTCATCAGCTGGATGATGCTGTGACGTGGTACCACTAAGTTATCAGTCTCTTCATTTATTATCTATGCCTGTTCTTGCCTAGCTCTGGGATTCAGGAGTGGTGACTCTTTGTGGCAATTTTTAGGGCTTTTTTCATGCTATGGCACCTACTAAATGCAATATAAAACATAAATTTGAAAACATCTTATTAACTGTTTACTTACATATTATCTTGATAATTGTTTTATGAAATTTTAAGATGTATTTGACTATTAACTTCCCAACTTTCAGGTTATCTGCTTCAGAAAATGTGCAGCTCTGCTATGAACATTAAAACCTTATTTTGTCCTGACATCAGAAGTACATGATCTTTGTGACAGTATCCAATTCTTTTCCACAGCACTCTTTACATACCTTGTGCCTTCCTTCTCACTGTATCCACCTCATCTGGGCTTCCAGTTCTTTTATTTCCTTCTAAAACCACACTGTAGGTGCACCAATGGAGGGACTCAGTGGAGGTCCCAGGTGGTAGAAACTAGGCACCTAGATACCAAACACTTGGTATATAGATAAGGAATACCAGAACCTATTTAAAAATCACTGACCTAGAAGGCCATGAAGCTTTCAAAGCATTTTCATTAAAGAGCTATGTCCATGACAGTAGCATGTGGAGAGAATGTTGTATAGAGGACATAAGGGAACAACTTGCTCATTAGAGAACATGTGGGACCATGCAGTGAGATGAAGGCCCTCCCTGGCTTGGCTACATACATGACAGCTAACATTAGATTAGCTAGGCAGGGTAAATGGAGGGCTTGGAAGGACAGCCCAAGAGGGCCAGCATATGGTGTCTTGACCCAGGACTTCTTAGGGGCCATAAAGAAGGCATGTAGCAAAGGACAGGAAGGTAGACAAAACCCATGAGTAAGAGTTCAGTAGTTTTCCCTGGAAGACATCACATTGTAAAGATTGCATCAGTCAAAGAATCAATTCCATCCAAGTTTAACTTCGTGAATCAATGAGTGGTTGGGGTCACTTATGCAAATATGGTTGAGGGCTTACTTACAGATACATAGATATCTCAAAAGCAGCTACTTCACCAAAAGTCCCATCACAGCATGGATAACAACAACTGAGGAATGCATACTTAGAGCTCCCTGAGCAACTTACAGACAGCTTAGATCCTCAGAGACCTCCAGTTCTTATTGTTTATATATAATATTATGACAGATCTGTGTGAATCTTGCAATTTCAGGAACTTCCTGAGATTTCTGTGTTTTATTTAATTCTTGATCCTTGCATCAATTCTTATTAAGCAGCCTTTCTTCTCCCTGGCTTCTTCTGGGTTTTATATCTTTCTGTTCCTTTCTGGGCATCTTACTCTGGGCCTTGGGAAAGGAGATTGGATGATGCAGATGCCTGGTTATTAAGCTGATATATCCTATCAATAATCACTTGGTCTCAAGAATTTGACCAGATGGGAGTCTCTAGCACATATTTTATTATATAAAGGGATTTCCTTCCATGAGTAGTTGAAGATGACAAGAATAGTAATCAAAATAATATCCTAAATCATAGAATGGTTGGACCATGTGGTACTGTAAGGAAAGTACAGAGTCCTAAGGGATATTTGCTATACATGTAGGAGATAAGTTAATACTCATAAATTCCATCAGCTAAAAATGACCACATTACTGCTTAAAGCTTTGTCAAAGTTGGAAAGCAAATCCTTTGCCCAGTGGACTCTGCACTGTTACATGATCTTCAAAGCATAACTACAACCAGAAAGAATGCTGTGTAAATTTTATCACAGGTAGACTCCTAGATCGACTCTCTTGCCATATTCATAGTTTTAGAATATTCTGTCAAGCAATGAAGGGATGACTAGGCTGTGTTTGTTCTAATCCCATCAGTTGGTAGATGTCAAGCTGGAGGGAATTTGTTGGAAATGAGATAGCAATACAATCCTGCTTTAAGCCAGATTAGAGCCAAACTCTGTTTCATTCACTGACAGGTATTAGGTGGTATGATATTTATCCCTCTTAAAATGGTAATTTTGCTCACAATATTATAATTGTTCTGATCCTACGTCCTTTTCAAGTTTAATTCCATGGGAGTAAAAGAGCTGCCTTGTCTCCACCCTTCACCGTTCAGATGTTAACTGTCTTCCATGTGGTTGGCTCTTGATGTGGCTGTAGCTTTTGAGTTTCTTCTGAATTGTTTTCTCCAAGATCAACAGACTGGGCATGCCTTCCCTGCCTCCTGATGAGGACAGTTGTGTACCCACCAAGATCATGTAAGATGAGAGAGAAGTAGGCAAATGGCTTCCGACAGGGTAGTTGGATTTATGCTAAGTCAACTAGAAGGACAATAGTTTGATGTGTGTCCCTCCTGAAATTTTTCCTTGAAAGACTTTAAATGTATAGAATCATTTAGTTCTTTATTCCCCACAACTTCTTTCTTAGCTCTTCTTCATAGTTCTTCACTTACTTGACTTTTTATGACCCCATTCATTCCTTGGTTATTTGCCATTTTCTCTGCATCTACACTTAGGATTGCTCATGTAAGAACTGGATTTAACTTTTCCACATAGGACATAATAGAGTCAATGAAAAGTCACTCTTTGCCATCAAAATCAAAAGGAAATGAAAAGTAATCAATGGCAAAGCACTGTTGTAGGCTGTAGGAGACCCTGGGCTTGCTCTCTAGAGCTATATGAGGGGAAAGGAAAAAAAAAACAAGAAAGTAATTTTTCTTTTATTATATTATTAATATTCACAACTTAGTCTTCATTGCCAAACTCTTTCATGGATTTACTCAAAGACTGAGCCATTGGGGTTTTATTTAAGATTTTCAAACAAATTAAAAGTTTAGAGCCAGCATTCAAACATCCAAAGGCCATGCCCACAGACAAAAAGAAGCTCTAAACTGCCTTTATTTGAGATTTCCTCTAACTATCAACCACAACTTATTCACACAGATCAATAAGGACAATATCTTGGTACACTGATCTAAGCCAATCTGTTGGATCTTGAACTTGACCTTGAACTTGAGTGTGCCATTGACTGGGTTCCTTGGGAGCCTTTGCAATTTGTTTTTAATATAAAACAACTAAGCATAAGCCCTGCTGATACAAAACATCTTTTATGGGGTAATATAATGACCCAGTAAACATAAGAATAAGCCTCTAAAAATTATCACATTCATGTACTTGTATTTGTGTATGCATGTACATGTGTGTGCTCACATGCCACTGCAGATGTATGGATGTCAGAGAACAGCTTGTAGGAATTGGTTCTCTCCTGCCATGTGGGTCTCAAGCATTGAATATTTGTCATCAAGCTTAGAAACAAATACTATTACCTAATGGATCATCTCAAAGACCTAAGAATGTGTTTTAAAGTTTGTTTCATATTTTTAATTTAATATTGACTTCTTCTTTGACCAAACCATGATGAACATGCTATGTATGAGGCCATCTTTGTGTTTTCATTATAATTGTTGTTATAGTGATGTAACTTTAAATTACCATTCTGTGAATGATGCCTGTGCGTCTCTGTGGTATGGTACTTGCAGTACTTGTGAGAAATTGACTTATAGATATGAATTTCAGAGACAAAGATCACAGAGTCAAGTAAGCCAAGGTATGTCTTCAAAGATATGGTATTTCCTCCACTATGACCCCCTTTCTCACAGAGATGAAGTGATAATCCCTCTGATCAGCCATGATCTTGGATACATTATCATGAACTTTCTGAAGATTGAACATTTCCCCATAGGTGCACATATCCAATTTCTGAATTTCTCAACTGAAGCCAACCATGACTACCTGGAGATCCAGAATGGTCCTTACCACAGCAGTCCAATGATGGGCCAGTTCAGTGGTCCTGACCTGCCTGCATCGTTGCTGAGCACCACACATGAGACCCTCATCCGCTTCTATAGTGACCACTCACAGAATCGTCAAGGGTTTAAACTCAGTTACCAAGGTAAGCAACAAAATGGATGGATCTACAGATGTTCCATATACTGCATTCAATAAGAAATATCCCTGATTGGTTAAATCCTTATGCAGCCAAATTGATTCCCAAAGCACGTTGGTCTCTGACTTGTGGGGAGACCTTGACTGTCCTGGAACATGGGGCTAAGAGCACAGAGGAGAAGTGCTTAGCCAGGTGAGGGCCTTATGCAGGCCCTGCCATCACCCTAATCTCCTCTCTTCTCTCTTTGCTGACATATCACAACCTCCAGTCTCAGGGCCTTCTCTTCTGTCACTTGTCCCTTATAGGCCTGTTCAAGCCCTCCATTTACCTCCAAATATTGTTAAATCAAATGAAGTTAAAAATACCTATGGCTGACTCAGTTGCTCTCCCCCACCCCCAGCCCCGAAAGGCCTCAGAAACAGGTTTTGGACATTTTATCACAATGACAAGCTAGTATTTAAGGTTTGAATCTCCTGGGTTGTTACTTACCTTCTCATCTAAGATGTAAAATGTTGGAATGGACTTCCAGAAGCAGGGTCTCTGAAAAGAGGGATCCACTGGGAGGAAGCAGAGGGTGGTGGTCTTTTCACTCTCATTCAGGAACTACTGTAGAACTCAGATCATGGGCACTGCATGGAAGAGCTGTGTCTGTCACCCAACCATGCTAGATGTCCTGAGAGTGAGGCAGGTCTCACATATGTAGAGTTCATTACTGCTACCCCCAGTAGAACTCAGGTCCACTGCTCCTGGGTGACCAAGTGTCGAGGCATGGCTAGCTTTACTGGTAATCTAAGAGTGTTTTGGGATGGAAACTTCAAAAGACTAATCTTAATTTGTTGCCATGGCTGTCAGATGAGACTGGAACGCTGAGTCACTGCAGGATTAAGAGCTAGCATGCCAGTGGAGAAGTGTCTTGCTTTAATTCTTTGAAATTTGTGGTGTGTGTGTGTGTGTGTGTGTGTGTGTGTGTGTGTGTGTGTGTGTGTGTGTGTGTGTGTGTGTGTGTATCAGAGAGAGAGAGAGAGAGAGAGAGAGAGAGAGAGAGAGAGAGAGAGAGAGAGAGAGAGAGAGAGAGAGAGAGAGAGAGAGAGAGAGAACTGGGCTAAACCTACAGATATCCCGGGTCTTCTCAAAGTTATGAAACAATTGCCTATGCATAGGCTTAACAAACATTCTTCTAAAAAGCACAGTGCAGGAACTCGTTGGGCACTGCAGAGCTGCTCTGTGCTCTAGTATATTCTGGCACTTGGATCATGCTGGTCCCCGGTGTGGCATGTGAGTTCTGCGCTTGGTAATGTTTCCTCCCCATTACTAAGGGAACTGTATTCTGCTGCCTATGCACTTTAGGGGAGTTCCTGCAGTATGTGAGTCTATTCTTTACTAGGTTGGGGGTCTATGCTCTTGACTGCTCATTAAATGAAGTCAACTTCAGTCCCCACTCATTACAGATGCTACAAACTGCTCTGTCTATCCATACCCTGCCCATGCAAGTGCTGGCATGGATGCTGTGTGTACCACCATGGCAATATTTGATTTCATAATAGGTTCCTTTATGAACTTTGAATTGTAAAGTAGCAGTCTATGGGGGAAACTGGAGTTCTCTGTTTTGGTCCTTTCGCTCATTAATAAAATAATTAGGTAACAGAATCTGAAAGAAACTCAGTGATGATTTTATTATAGTTTAAAAGAGAAACAACAGAACAGGAAAATTTTAAGTATTGTCAGCTTCCAGGAAGAGGGAGAAGAGGGATAAAGCTATGTTTCTTAGAATCAGCCACGTGACGTAATGGGAGTAGCCTCAGAGAAAGAATGAGAAAGCCCAGAGCAGCAGTCAAAGCGACGCAGATTTTGGAGAGAGAAGAAAATTCAGAAAGAAAAGGTCCATGCTTTAAATCACTCAGAAAAGCAGACAAGTTTTACAGGAGTAGACGGAAATGGGTCCCTCAGCAACAGCAATGAAGAAAGGGCTTCTGGGAATAATGTATACATGATCTCATTAAAGGGATAATTATTCCTCCCAATTCTTTAGCATGGATTTGGATGAACCAGCCTTCCTGAGGGCTGGTCTGCTTGCCAGTGATTAATAGATCCAGCTAGATTAATTCATGGTTGATTTCATTGTTTTGGAGGAGATGGTACAAAGTAATGGTTTTTTTATTAAATATTTTTTTTATTTTTTTACATATACATTTATATCATTACACATATGTACAATAAACTACCTTCAGCAAGAAGAACCATGACACAATCAGGAATTATATAAATGTTACATTCTTAGTGTTTTGGCTGTTTGTATTTGACAGCCTTGAAGAGAACATCTTTCCTATCTTGGTGCATCTAAAATTCTGAATGTAAATCAATATTTATCAATCTCTTCATCGTCAACTTAAAATATCTGTCTAGACCTAAAAACATCTTAACCCCTAAACAACTAAGCTTATTTATAAAACTAAACTTGGGGGCAGATCAGAATGTAGTATCTCAACCCAGAGTCAGAAGTAGATTTCATTCTTTTGACCAGAACCCAATTCTTAAGGTGTTCACCAGAAGCCTTTAGTGCCTAGACTGCATTTTCTGCCGTACCTTCACATATAGCCTGCAGTTAAGGGTATTCATTCTAAAAAGTCAAACCCAGACCTTCTTTCCAGTATCTCTGACCTCTGGCCAGACCACAAACAAAGACTTTAGTTTAAACACTTCTGAAATCTCTGGCTACTGGCAAGGGTGTGTGTGTGTGTGTGTGTGTGTGTGTGCGTGTGTGTGTGTGTGTGTGTGTGAGAGAGAGAGAGAGAGAGAGAGAGAGAGAGAGAGAGAAAGAGAGAGAGAGAGAGAGAGAGAGAGAGAGAGAGAGAGAGAGCACTTGCTGTTCTTGTAGAGAACCCATGTTCAGATCCAAGTATTCACAACTGTCTGTAACTCCAGTTCCAGAGGCCATTTTCTGGCCTTCTCAGGCACAGTACACTTGTGATGCACAGACATGCATGCACTTAAAGCATTCATACATATAAAGTAAAAATAAATAAACCTTTTTAAAATCCATGGGGTTTTTTTTTGTTTTTTGGTTTTTTTTTGGTTTTTGGTTTTTTTTTTTTTTTTTGCATTTATTGCAAGGGAGGCGCATGTGCCATGGCACATGAATGGAGGTCAAAGGGTGACTTTCAGGAGTTGTTTTTCTCCTTCAACTGTGTGTGTTGCAGAACTAGAGCTCGGGTCACATATATTATAGCAGCACCAAATGCCTTTACATAATGAGCCACTTTCCCAGTTAATCTCCAGGGTCTCATTACATAAACAGGTCTGGCTTGAGCTTACAGAGATATATCTGCCTATAACTCCAAAGTGCTGGGATTAAAGGTGTGTGCCACCATACCTAGTGCCCTTTTAAACGCAGATCTTATGATAACTCCTTATTTATTGAAGCCTGGAAAGTGACTTGGCCATCAAAATTTACAAAAGACATAGTTTGTTTTTTTTTTTTTTTAACCACAAGCTTCCTTGCTGAAAAAATAAAATAAAATAACAGAGGATTTAACCTCATATACAAAGTTCTTCCACAAGGTGTTAATATGCAAATCACTTCTGACTAAATGCTTTGTCTTCTGCAGTTCTGTGCTGTTGAAAAGAGGCCTTTTCAAAATACCCACTAACATTTTCTGCTCTAAAGGACAAGGATATAGTACTTCAGAGGAATGGCTCCTTTCCTGGGTTGGCAAGTCCTTTCACTTGGCCAGCATCTGTATGGAGTCATTTAAACTTCTGGGCTCTGTGACAGTTTCATTGAGATGAGGGTGATCACCAGGAGGTAGCCTTGTCTACCTGCCTGTGGCTCTGAGATCCTTGCACGGCACAGATGTGATTAAGGAGAGTGCTTGTATATAGCTAACTCTAATTGAGTTGAGGTTGGGCTTGAGGCTTTTTGGGAGCTGACTTCCCTCTTGCACTTGTAGACTTTTGCCTTAAGGGTGGTGCATGTTGGGCCAGGCAGCAGGCTTCAATGGGTCCTCTCCCTTCAGGTAATGCCTGTGATCCAGTGCTTGAATAGACAGCATAATTTGTGTTCCCTTTGAGAATAGCTTTACCATCTCAAAGAATCATGTGATCTAGCTTTGGCCTGTGCTGAGCACTTGCTTCTCAGACTGCCCTTAGACTACAAGAAAGGTTGTAAGCCATGTGTTCAAGAGTGAGGTTCTCATGGCAATTATAAACAGAGGGCTGGACAATTAAGGGTCAAGACCAAGGGCCCAGTGGTTCCCAACTTGCCTAATTCCTATAGCCCTTTAGCCCAGTTCTTCATGTTATGGTAACTCCCCAATTATAAATATTTTTTGCTATTTTATAACTATAATTTGCTACTGTTACAAATTGTAACATAAATATCTGATATGCAGGATTATCTAATATGTGATTCCTGTGAAAGGGTCATTTAACTTCCAACAGAGTCACGACATACAGGTTGAAAACCTCTGCTGCTCTAAGGAACATTTCTGAAAGGATTTTACCCCAGGCTCAGGAGAAGCTCCACTCGGAGCTCAGGCCTTTCAAAGGCAGGGACAAGGCTCTATCTGCCTGGGAGACAGGTCAAAGGTTCCTTATAAACCCTGGATCCTAAACTTTGAAACAAGCTTTTGATGGCTTCAAATGTGGTAAACAGGCCACTGGGGAAAATGTTCTCATTTCTACCACAAACAGAATTCTGCCTATAAAAGGACAAGCTTGGATGCAGGCAGAGTCGACAGCAAACTCTGTCTAGAGAGACTAAGAAAGTCCTCAATAGTTCCTGCCTCACAAATATGTCTGTCAAATATATTGGGCGAGAAGGCTGAAGAAGAATCTCCAACATTATAGAGAGTTTTGGGTGACTATTCAGGTAGAAAACTCTTTCATCTTCTTATTTGGAAAGCCACTAACCTGTACTCCCAGCATACTCAGGTAATCAAGTTTATTCCTTCTCAAGTCTCTGATGGAGTTGAAGGCCATGTAGCTTAGTTTTATAATGAAGTTTAGTTTTTTAGGGGTTAAGATGTTCTTAGGTCTAGAAAGATTTTTTAAGTTGATAATGACAAAATGTGATGGAGATTGATTTACATTCAGAATTTTAGGTGAACCAAGATAGGAAAGATGCTTTCTTTAAGACTGTCAAATACAAATAGCCAAAGTACTAAGAATGTAACATTTATATAATTCCTGATTATGTCATGATTCCTCTTGCTATAGGTAGTCTATTGTATATGTGTGTAATAATATAAATGTATATATAAAAATGAATATATAAATAACCAAAAACAAACAAACAAAAAAGAAGTTTTTATCAGGTTTGCATCTTAGAGGAGCTGTTCTTAAACATGTGGTTGGAGAAAGGACAAGGAAAGGAAGCCCAGGAAGGCCATCTTGACCTGCAGGCTCTGGTGTTGATCCTGGTGAGAGACCCTTACACCCTTACACGGAACCTCAGCTTACCCTCTGCTCTGTCCCTCCTAGCATTCTATAGCCAGACAGACAGCATGGCTGCTGTACCTCCAAATCAGATCCTCGGTCAGACCGGACATGGAGATGGTTTAAACCTCCCTGATGACACATCTCTAGGACTTTAGTCATGTGTCTGAGACAGCATGCTCTGCCTGGGTTGACACTGGGACTAGAAGATGCTTGTTTTGCTTCTGTAATCAAGATACTTTGCCAAAAGAACTAGGTTCCCTCTTCTAAAAGACCTAAGAAGGTGAGAGCAAAGGGCTAAGGCACTGTGGGTCGCCTCTAATTGCACTCACATTAACTCTTCTTTTGAGGGTCAGGTTCACATTTGAATTATCTCACAGGAGAAATAGTAGCTGAGGTCCTTGGGAGCCCAGCAATAGTGCAGACTCGGGTTCAGTTTATAGTGAGTTTTAGCTGTTGTGCGTACTTCCTTGCTGGAGCTAGGTGACCTTTGCCAGGGATTAAGGGAGATACTGGTAAATAGAAACTTACATTAGGAGATTCCCTAGGAATGCTGAATTTAGGCTTCTATTACCCAATAACAGCCCCCATCTGTTCACCTGGTCGGAGTCCTTTTGTTTAGGACATTGTCAACAGCACAGCTATTTTGAGAGCCCTCTTTGGATCTAATAATGTTGATGTATTGACTTTCATTATTAATGATTATCTTACAGTTGGTTACCCTAGAGTATATCTCGGTGTTAGCATGATTTTGATATCTGAGTCAATATAAAGCTATTGCATGGCTGTGCCTCAAACCATTGGCCAACTCCAGCAGGTGCAGCACTTCTGAAGTGTCTTTTTTTTTTTTCACTTCCCTGATTCTGTATCCAACATTTCAGGTTCCTTGAAATGAAACTAAGTTCAAGTCCTCAGATACAGAGATTCACCCTAGCATTGCCCTCCAAACTACTTCATCTCATAAGATTTTACTGTTTGTTGGTTTACTTTCAGTCATTTCCAGGTCTCTAGTAATTGTTTTAATCCAAGCTGAATTACTTGTTAATCTCATATGAAGCCTACTTAGGAATCACCTAGATAAGAGGTCACCTGCTGCTAAGGTTTGTGATTTTAGGAATTAACAATGCCTGTAATTAGACGCCACATAATTTAACGGGTACCCCATAGTTAGGCTTTTCCTTCTTCTTGAATATTAAAATGTGGAAGCATTTCCCCTGGATAAGACATTGGGGTTCAGTGAAGCCTTCCGCTTTTCAGTGGAGACAGGCTCTAACTCCATGTAGCTGTGCTCAGAGATATCACTTGCTTGGCCTTCTGAAATCCAGACCTACAATTACTTTTGAAGGCATCTAGTTGACTGAGCAAATATTTTATGTAGATGACACTTATTTTAAAATATTCACGTTAAAGATGTCACTAAAAGCACAATTTATTATAATTCATTTTTTATGACTAGAAAGCATGAAAATCAGTTATATAATGAGGAATGACAGTATGAACTTGAGCCGTGTTTATTTCTGGCTGCCATGTCTAACAGGGATGCTGCTGCTGGTCTGCTAGAGCTTGTCATCGTATAAAGTGTAGAAATTGGCAAACGGACACTGACAATGATTTGTTATACACAGGGACATCCCTAGTTTGTGCACAAGGTTTATAAGCTTTGGGTACAATCAATAACTCATAAGAAGGTGCATATATCACAAAGACACGTCCTGTCATTCACAGTGATGTTGCAGTGAGGATCTTATTCCTCAGCTTTGTCGCATAGTCTTGGCTGCTTAAAGATCAAGCATGCTACTTGTGGTTAGAGGTGCCAAGAAGTTAAAGGACTTAGAGAAAAGGCTTTGCTAGGTAGCGTGAAACGTTTGTGTCCCGCTCCTAAGTGAAGCCTTGGGAAGAGTGAGCGTGTGGCTGTTTCCTGTGGAGCTGGGTGTATCAAAACTGAAAGTGAAACAGACAGTAGCACGATCACGGCTGGTCTCGTTGGCTGTCACAGGCACCACTTAGAGAACACTGAGACTGGGGTGGATGTGGATAGTAGCTGTTCTCTCAGCTTCACACAAAGAGTGAGGCCAGCCACACACCTTACTACCATGGTGCTTGGATTGGGAAACTACCTGGGAAATTCTGTCATGTTGACTAACTTCCTTTTCCTTTAGATATGGCTTTCAGAGATGTTGAGTTTATCATCTATCTATCTATCTATCTATGTTCCTATCGTATAGCTAGCTATCTTTCTCTTCTGTATTATAATGCCTCCTTGAAATAATAACTGTTTAATTATGAAAATCTTAAAGATAAATTTGTGTACTTCAGCCATCAGAAGTAAATATATATCCAGTGTCGTGTTCCTTATTTTTTGTGATATATATATATATATATCAGACATATTTCTAATGACCACAGGATATGGAAAATCTGCTTCTTAATGGTTAAAATGAGAAAGCTGTATGTTTTTGTGTGAATTAGCTCTCTCTCTTTCTCTCTCTCTCTGTGTGTGTGTGTGTGTGTGTGTGTGTGTGTGCATGTGCGCCAGCCAACCAGTCTTCAAGAGCAGCCAACTTGGATAACTTGCAAGCTTATGTGTGTACTTGCCCAAGAAATTGTGTGGGCTACCATCTGTAGCTTAGATGCTATTAGGAAAAGAAAAACCTCTTTTTCCAACTATTATGATAGCCTGCGGCTGTTGGCATAGAGTTTCAAGCTGAAAGGCCACTTTAATTCCCCAATTCAAGCCTGTCACAGAGGCTGATTATTGGGTAGAAATGGCACTGCCTTCAGCCCCAGCTTCATCCATCCCTAAAGAAAACCCAATTATAGTTCTTAAATTATCCAGCAAGCTTTACAACAAAATTAATAAAGTGGTGTGTGTGTGTGTGATGTTCGCTAGGGATAGCTATGTGTGTGTGTGTGTGTGAGTGTGTGTGTGTGTGTGTGTGTGATGTTTGCTAGGGATAGCTATGTGTGTGTGTGTGTGTGTGTGTGTGTGTGTGTGTGTGTGTGTGTGTGTGTGTGTGTGTTCACCAGGGATAGCTATTGACCATGACCTTGTTTATTTAGTTCCACAGTTGAGTGATACTTGTGTGTCAAGCCTCCAGGGCAACAATAAACCCTGAATGACACTCCCAGTGAAAACTAGGTTAGATTGGAGGTAGTTTCATTTGCTTCTCCTTTTCTGAGAATGGGCAATCAGCCTTCATTTTGCTTTTTTCCTTCAGGGTGTTACTAGAAATCTTATTGACTGCATGGAAGGGTACACTTTTTTTTTCCTCTCTTCTTTCTTTTTTTTCATCACATTCATTGTGTCCAAAGTAAAGCTGAGTTAGAGGAGGTGATTTCATTTTTTAAAAAGTATATTGAGAAAGCAGCTTTGACCACAGCATGGAATTTCCCTCAGAAAGCAGGCATCTACAGAGTCATTTGAGGCTCAAGCAACATTGTGAGTGTGAATGGCAGATACAGTGTGGATGCACACCTCTGCTTCTCAGGAAAAGGCTCCATCTGCAGCTTAGAATGAGGAGGCCCTTGAGAGGAAGAAGTGGCCCTGAAGTGTGTGGCTTACAGAGCTCTCTCAGGAGAGATGCAGTTAAGTGACAGATTGTGGGTGCCAGGTAAAGGTGTGTGTGTGGTGGCAGAGGAGGGGGGAGCAGATCAGAGTCGGCTTTTGGAGTTCTTAGTCCCATTAGGTAAAGAATTTACAACTGGATCAAACAAGTTTTAGTCCATTTTATCAGAGTTTAAAAGAAAAACACATCTCATGGTAGGCAGCTGTGAATGTCAGCAGTTGTATGGCAGAGACAGTAGAGAGGATGGGGTGGAGGCTGGGCTATTTAAGCTAGCATGGAGGTCAGACACATGGTGACAAGAAGCCCCATGGCAAGAAGGGAAGTCTTACAGAAGAGTAAGGAAGTCCAAAATGTTAAACAAAAAACCCAGAATGTTAAGGAAACCATGGTTGGAAAGAGACATAAAGGAAAGAGGGAAAGTTAGGCAGATGTAAACCTCTATATGGCTATAGGCCATAAGCTTCTACACTAGGGCTAGATTCTAAGAAGGAAAAGTTCAGCGCTTCATTAATGGACTACTCACCGTACCCATCTCCTTTGCATGGCGTAAGTTGAGTTCACCTCCCCAGGGGTGACCCTTAGCCAAAGCAATTGACCCACTCACCTGGGATATTAGGTCTCTACCAGGCCAGAGACTCTAGTATCCAACCAGTAGGTTGTTCTACATTTAAATCATTTATATTTACATCTGGATTCTGCACAAGGGAGAAAACATATATGACACATCATTTTCTTCGTATCTGCTTCCCTGTGCAGGGCATAACCCAACCCTGGCTCCTGAGAACAGTGGAGTCGGCTTCTTCTAGACTGCTTGTTCCCTGCCCTTCTCTGGGGACTTTGTCTGGATAGAGCCCTTTTCCCAACTCTAGTCCCTGTGGGATCCAAAGACAAGGGTTCTTTTTGGATATCTGATATTCTAGATTCTCTTCTAGCTCGTGTTTTCTCACTCTTGATCACTGAAGATGCTTTTGAGGCTCCTTAGAGATACTATGTAATTGCATGTATAACAATTATTAAAGCCAAGTAAGGCTGGTAGCGCAGATTTCAGGTTTTTAAAATTAGCATCCACTGTTGACGCTCCTTTTTAAAACTCTATTTTATTTGGAGGTATTGATGCCTCTACCTCCCTTCTACCAACTCCTTAATTCTGGGTATGAGAAAGAAGGTTAGTGGAGCTACTTAGGGTCAATTAGGCTCTTTTAGGGACAGTACCAATCTCTGTCAACAACAAATGCATCAGGCAGCCTTCTCCAAGCAGTTGCATTGAAACTTTTTTCTCTGTCTATCTCCAAGCCAGGACACTGTCTGTCTTTGGTCTCTCTAAACTGCTATCCCCTACATGCCACACACCACCATTGCATGCCATGCTTTCTCTCTCCAGGCTCTCCTATTTATCTTCCTCAGAGCCCCAGACCACACCCCTCTCTGTGCTGCATGAGGCAGGCTGTTATCAGCTGGCAAAGAAAAGTGGCAAGAGGCAATTATCAGCTGAGGACATACTAAAGCCCAAAGTAAAACTCCACAAAACATGTTCACATAGCATAACTGAGTTTACAGAGAAACAAGAACTTCCTTTAAAATCCACAGTCAAGTTCAACCAGGGAACTTGATTTCCATCTGTGAAGCTTCTTCCTGATGCTGAAGAAGAATGAAGGACACACACTAGAATATGCCCCTACAATTCAGGTGTGCCCTGTCTCACCTTTGGTCCATCCTCAGAACCCCGCTGTAAGCTTCCCTTTATTTACTTATCTCCTCTCTGTGGCAGAATACTTGAGATGAACCTGTTAAGAAACGGCTGGTTTTAGAGATTCAAATAACTGCCACTTGGTCCAATGTGCCTGGGCAGAGCTTCAGGACTGAAGTGTGTGGCAGAGGAACCTGGAGTGATGGCTCAGCAGTGGTTAGAGCATGTGTGTTTCTTCCAGAGGACCTGAATTCAATTCTAAGCCCCCATATCATGTGGCTGATGCACCTGTAACTATAACTCCAGGGTATCCAATACATCTACCTCCATGGGCACCCACAAACATGGCATATACTCACAGAGACACACCTATAAGCATGACTTACAATAAATAAATTTTTTTTTAAAAGGAAAGAGAAAGAGAAGCAAACTGGGGAGTTAGTATGTCCTTGAAAGTCACCCAAAATGTTGACTTTGTTTAGCCATTTAGCCCTTCCTAAAGCTTTTACAACTTCTACTAATAGGCCATCAGCTGGGGACTGTATTAAAACACATGAGGCTGTGAGAATCTCATATTGAAACCATGACAAGTTGACAGTATTGTAAACTAAAGATGTACTTAATACATGGGTCTATGGAGCATCTCAGAGTACCATCACAACACACGGTAGAGTGTGATTGGTTTCTCCTAGCAACCTCAGTGCTGGCTGGGATCCGAGGCTCCCTGTCACTGCCCACAGTCACAGGAGAGGATTCTGCCACTCACTAGCCCAGGAGAAGAACCAAATTGGGAACTGAAACCATGGTATCTCTTCCACACCACTGTAAGTTGAAAACACTTAACTGTCAGTCCTGCACTATGTGTATTCAATGTTATGAGACCATGTATCAGCTGTTATTTGATTAGGCTTTTGGGTCACCTTAATATAAATAGTGGCACGATGGACATAGGTTAAACGTTTAGCTTTCTCCCCTTTGGAATTATCCTCAGGACATAGATTTCTGCAAAGTGTGCTGCCAGAGTAAGTACTGAACATAGTCTTCCCATGGTATTGTCCAGATTGCTCTCAGAAGGGTATGGCCAATTATGCTGTCTTAAATGAGAAAGCCAATGACCCCTGACTACTGTACACCATCATCCTGAAGAGAAAGTATACCACAGTCATGCCTCTGCAAATAAGAGTAAACCATTGATAATGATGAAGTTTTGTAACACTTAGTGTTTGGCAAATGTTCTTCAAGACCCTCTACATAGAAAGTACACAGATGCTTCAGATTACAGTTCCCATTGGATATGTCCGCTGGGCATCTTCCTACAGGGCCTCATAGGAACACTGAGACCCTGAGCATAGAACACCACCCAGCAGATACTGAGACCTGCCTCTTAGGTCTAAGCTTCCATCTGCCTCCCACTCCAATGCTGCAGCTTCATTTGATGAGTGTCCTTGTGGTGTGCTTGGTTGTTTCCCCCAGCATGCTGTTAGCCTTTGGTTTCATTTCCCCTATGGTCTCTTAAACTTCAGGTAGTTCATACAAAGACAGAAAGTCTTTGTATTTGATGCATCCCAGCCCAGTATTTACTTATGAATTCCAAGCCACACATTCATTTCCACTGGTGGAACAGACAGCTAGTTTATATGCACATCGGGGTACCACGTCACACTTTTGTGAGTCTCCCACATTTTTCCCATTATCCTTCAGTGTTCTATGGTCTGTGAGAGGATATCCAGGATTCCTGTTCTTTCTAACAATGCCTGAGAGTCTCATCTGGTGTCTGAGTTAAATATGTTTCCATCACTGTGACAGATTATCAGGAGAAAGCATCATAGCAGAAAGGGATTAATATGGCTCATGGTTGCCTGGGCCCTGTGTGCTTAGATAGAATGCCATGGTGATAAGAATGTATGGAGAAGGCTGTATACTTTATGGTGGGTAGGGAGCGATGTGAGAGGAAGGGACCCGAATAGGTACAATCATCCCAGTCATACATCAATGGCCATTCCTCTAGTTAGAGCCTCCCCCTAAACTTTCCACCTCTGCCTCCCTACTTGCTGATGGCCTGTGCACTTCATGATGGGGAGGCTAAGCATCCTCCTCCTCCACAGCTGCTTCTGCAGTATGTCCATGTGGCTTTGAAAAGAGAGTCAGGATGTTCTCATATGCACTAGTGGCTCCAGAGACAGAGAGATAGCAGCCTGGGTAAGAGCCGTCTGCCTGTGGGGGTTTGTTTAGCCCTGAGAGTCCATTAGCCAGAGTCACACCTGATGCGCAGAGTAGCTCACACTCCGGATCTGTGGGTAAACTTGTAGCCATAGAACGGGAGCAGCACACGCTGTCATCCTAGCATCTTTACTTGGAAATGTTTATATATTTAAGGCAGCCTCTCACTCCGAGTCTTTGGTGGCCTCAGACTCAGGGAGCTCCAATTATCTCTACTTTTTTAATGCTTCAACTAAAGGTGCGAACCGCCGTACTCAGAAGTACATAATTCTTTTTAATGATAAGCCACAATCGTTATTACAGCATTTATGCAGAGTCATTGTTAGCTTTGTGATTCCATGGTTTGGTTTTTCTAGAAAAATAAAATAAAGGGGATTTCCTATATTGTTTGCACTAAGTGACTGCGTTAAACAAAACAAAGCATAGTTTGCACCCAGAAGCACAGAGAACGGCAGTGTGTCTCCCTCACAGTCAGAGAAACACCAGGTCAACCTTCACTCAGCATTTCTGACCGGCCTTTTAGTTACTGTGTCTATCACTTTCTAACTTAGCTTAGGTTTGCGGTTTCTTGCCAAGGTACTAAACTTTGTCACCTTTCTTTTGTGTGTGCGCTGTGAGTGTATGGATGCACACACTAACAGTTATCCTATTAGTCATCCCTTGGCTCTCTCATGGTGGCACCTGAGACTTGGAAGAGACAGTTTTCAATGTTTACATCCTTGGGAGCTGATTGCTCCTATGTCCCTCCTCTATAGTCCTTTGGAGCCCAGTGCCTGCTGGGAGCTCGATGCTGTCTGTTTCTCGTTTCAGCTTACGAGTTACAGAACTGCCCGGATCCACCCGTGTTCCAGAATGGGTTCATGATCAACTCGGATTACAGCGTGGGCCAATCGATCTCCTTCGAGTGCTATCCAGGGTACATCTTGCTTGGCCACCCTGTGCTCACCTGCCAGCATGGCACTGACAGGAACTGGAACTACCCGTTCCCACGGTGTGACGGTAAGGTCCCATCTCTCTCGGGGACAACTGCACTTCTCATGGGGAATTCTGTGCAAGGACTATTCAGTGACTGTGCAGTTCTTCATTAGTTCAGTCAGCAGATTTGTATTGATGATCTCCTACAACATACTCTACTCGTGTTTCAGGAAGATATCACATTATGGGGAGTTTAAGGAATGAACAGTCTTTGAGGATAAGGAAACTGTAAAGACAACAAAGTGTTAAGTACAAACATTTAGAACTCAACCTCAGACACAGGAGCCTGTCAATCATCACAGACCCCCCAAAAAAGAAAATGGGAGATAATAAGGCTCTTTAACCTTCACAGAAGTTACAGTGGACAGCAATGATAAAGGATTTAATCCTGCAAAGTCTTTTTTTTTAATTATTAGCTGCTTGTTTTGTTGCTGTGACAAATTTCTTGACAAAGGCAACTTTAAGAAGGAAGGGCTTATTCTGACTACAGTTTTGACATCCTTCACGTTGAGAAGCCTTGGTGGCAGGAATGTGGAGGCAGCTGGTCACACCTTCATGTTGAGAAAGCCATGGTGGCAGGAACGTAGAGGCAGCTGGTCACGAGGCATCCCGTCAGGAAGCAGAGAGGGAGGGCTCCTGGAATTCGGTCAGCTTTCTCCCTCTTCACTCAGCCCATGGGATGGCACTGTCAACAGTGGGAGTAGATCTAGGAAACCCCTCACAGCTGTGCCCAGGGGGCTGTTTCCATGTTGAGATTAAGTCCCTTCTAGTTGACAGTGAAGATTACCCATCACACTGCCATTTATGCGATTGTTATAGTAATCCCATTTTGCATTTCTGTTGCAGCAACTAGTTCATGTTTATAGGGGACCTTGCAGGACTCACAGCATTTGCTGCTCAGAGACAGAACACTCTAGGAGGAAGAAACAGCATTAGCAGAAGCACACAGTAGGAATTCTTCCAGAAAGCTGAAGCCTAACTATGGGTTGTTTGGCCCCTGGCTGTTGTAAGGACCCAGGCTTGGCTGCCTGTTCTCAATAGACTGACTAAAGAAACAAGAAATTGTGGAACGTTTCTATTCACTGTGGTCATATTGGGATGAGGAATAAAGGAATGGTGACCTGCAACCACCAAGTCTATCCTTGAGGTCCCTGACGTGAGGCTTAGTTTTAGACAGAAGAGTTACAAATCATTAACTACGGTCCTGATCGCCAATGACCATCATTGTCTGTGCTCCTGCCCCTGGTGTAAGGGGATCTCACAAGTTATCAGAATTCTGAGGCTGTGGCTGCCACCAGGTCCTGGATTTTTCTATCTCCCAGTGTGAGATGCCTGGGGAAATGTCAATTTCTTGCCCCCACATTATTTCAGTAGCCTAATATCCACAGGGAGGGCACAGTTCTGTCTTCAGAGTACCTCCATCAGCCAGGCAGGATGGTTCCATGGTGACTCTGGTTTCTAGGAACTCCTGGCATCTGGGTACTGAGCATCTTTAGAGTATGGTAGATCTAGACTCACAGCCTGTTCTGCCTCTGAGAAGAAATTGCACTGTCTTGTTCCACTGTGGAGTCCTACTTTTAGGATGACTTAGGCATGTCTGCAATGCCAAAGTAAAACAAACTGTTGAGGCATAGCATCTGGGAGGAGGGGTCTGTGACAGAGAACTCACTGTCTAGCCTGGAGCCAGCGTTACACAAGCAGCACCTTTGAATGAATGGTAATGAAATCCTCCAACTCCATGGCCCTTTGAAATGCTAAGCACCTCTATCTCACAGGAAGGAAAGGTACCTAGCTGTGACTTTTTACTGAAGCAGGAAAAATGAAAAATATAAGTGTGTGGTGTGCTTTTTAAAACCCATCTCATCTATATATTTGATTCTGATAAATCTTAAGAACAGCTATAAAAATTAGAAGCTTCCTAGCTCTGTTTTAAAATTCAAATACTTATTTAGTTACATATGACATAATGGTTTTGAATGAGTCTGGGTTTTTTGTTTCTTGTTGAGATATTTTATATAATATTTACACCTACTTTTCCTTTGAGAACTCTTGTTCAGGGGTAAGGGTACTGTTCAGGGCAATGCGTGCAACAGACTTTGAACATAAGAAGACCATGTATTCAACCCCGTCTTGCCCCAAGTAAACTAAAGAAGGAACCATGACCATGCCCTCTCAGATTGACAGCTGTCGATTGCTGTGAAATAATCAGAAATTCCATCTTTGCTGATTTCCAGTTTTAACTTTAATCCTTTAAATTCACATATGAGAGTTTAATTTCTTCATATACATTAATATTAACAGGAAATTAAATACTTTATTTTTAAGCTTGGTTTTCTAATATAGAGAAAACTGTGAGTATCATCAAGACCCTGTATTGTTTGGTGTAGCTTACATGTGATCTTATCTTCTTTGGCCTTCTCTTTATATTTTACAGTATTTTGGTTTTGTGTGTATATATATATCTGGGGATAATATAAATATGCACATGTGTAGTATGTGCAAATGTGTGCAGGTTAGAGGCCAGCATTGGTTGTCTTCCTCTGAACTTTATTTTTTCAGTTGACAAGATCTCTCACTGAGCCCATAACTCACTGTTAAGCTATACTGGCTGGCTAGTCAGTGAGCTCTCAGGGTCACAGATGCCACCACACAGGGCTATTTCGAAGGCTCCTAGGGAAGCTAAATCCCTCAGTGCAGCCCACGACTGGGAAAAGATGTTGGAATTATCTAAGGAAGTTGTGTGGCTCTCCAGAGTCAATGCGAGATAGATAGTATATTGACTGCCTACTTTGGTAAACCCATCCAGTTCCAGTGCCACACCTCTCTGATGTAGCTAAGTGCGTAGTGTAGTGGTGACTGACAGATGGCCACCTGGGCAGCTCCCAGCGTTACTGCCCTAAGCCCTCTGGCTTGTCCTTCTGGACCAGGCTGGCTCTGCACTGCTCATTCAGTAGAGGCTCCGGCATGCTTCTGAGCTGTCTCTCTGGCCAAACCCCTCACTAAGCAAGGATGTGCTGCACAGCCTCACATTCTGGCTAAGATCGAGCGCAACATTACATGTCAATTCTTAGCAATAATGTCATGAATTTTAAAATATACTGAAGCATACCAGTCATGTGAAAATCATATCATAACTTCACTCCTGAATTCAGTGCGAAGGACTATACAGGGTCGTCTGAGAAGGTTCAATATAGGTTAAGCATTCTCTCCATGTTGGATTAAATTTTCAATCATTAGCAAACAGCTTTAACACAAAAGTCACTGTGCCTGTGAAATGCTAAAGCTAAAGCAGAGTTCTTGTTTTCTAAGGATTGCGGACTATTGTGATGTCACTCACTCTCTCTGCAAGGCTGCATGGTTTCCCTGCACAGAGAACACAGCATCCTGTGACCCTCACCCAGCATTCCTTTTGCAATTCATAAAGTCTCTCCCCTTCAGCCAGACACACTTCTGTGCAGGGCAAGAGCACTCCCCTTAGTTGAGGCAGTAAGTGGCTGGTGAGGGCAGTGTGGTGTGAAGCCATTTGTAGATCCCCAGTCTCAGCTGGCTCTACCCCTCACCCATTGGCGGTCAGAATGAGGCTCTGAGGGATGTTTGTTCTTTTGTGTTTCAAATCCAGGCCAGTCCAACTCCAAACCCCATTTAATCATTCCACTGTCAAATTTCTAGAAAGCTCTACATAACCTGTTCTCTTCTCTGGTGATGTATGGTTGAGCCATTTCAGTCTCTTTGGCCATTTATTGAAACCAGCATGTGACTTGATGTCTGCTGTTATCATCATCACCACCCCCTTCTCTCCCTCCCTCCCTCCCTCCACCCTCCCTCCCTCCCTCATCTCTCTCTCATGTTGTGTTGTATTTTTACTTAATCTAAATTCTAAGATTTTTGTGACAACATTTTGACATTCATGGAAGATTCTTGGTGGTGACCGCTACTCTTGGCTTTGGAGTGACTTCCAAGTTGGCTTGTGGCTGTCACTGCCCAGTCTTCACTTAAATGAAGTATAATAATTGGTTTGGGTCAACTTAACACAAACCTAGACATATCTGAGGGGAAGGATTCTTAACTCAGAAAATGCCCCCATTCGACTGGTCTGTAGGCAAGTCTTTAGGGGCATTATCTTGATTAGTGGTTGATGTGCTAGGGCTGAGTCCACTGTGGGTGTTCTTCCTCAACTGGCCTCCTGAATTCTCTATAAAAAGCAATTTGAGATAGCCTAGGGGAGCAGTCCAATAGGCAGCATTCTTCCATACACTTGCACTTCAGCTCCCGCCTGTGGGTTTCTCCCTTGAGTTATTGCCTTGGTTTTCCCTCATGATAGGCTGTAAGACGTAAGCTGAAATAAACTCTTTTCTTCCCCAAGTTGCTGTTAGTCATGGCCTTTATCAGGGCAGTAGAAAGCAAACACATGCACATCAGGCTGTAGTTAATATGTGATCATCTCACTTTTCCAGAAGTAAAATAGTTGCCATAGCAACAATAAATGTCAATTTAAAGTAGAGTCAAAATAAACCAATTGCTGTGTCTGCATATAACTAAATATTGGTAGATTTGGCAGCGTTTTTTGTGAGGTATTCTTAATAAAGTTTATCTTGCTTCTTCAGGTACAGATCTGCAAAGAGTTGATAATGTCTTTGTTTTGAGGCGAATAGGCTTAACTGCCACTCTTTTAGGGGCTTAAATAGGCTTTAGCAAAGTGGCAGAAAACAAAACCTAAGTTCCCCACTTGTGTCTGATTTCCACATAAGCCATCGCACTGGACAGCCCAATGGATTATCAGCTCAGCCACAGGTGATGACTGACAGCATTTCTCTAATCGTATGGGAATGACTGTCCTGGGGGATTTTGAAGAATATATTAAGTGGGACTGAGATAACTTATAAGTATAATTGTCTCGAAGTTTCCATACTTGGGGGGAATAAGTTGGACAAAGAAGTAACTGGCATACTTCACAGTTATTTCTTGCAAGGGGAAATTTTGACTTTAGACACCAGAGTCATTACCTACTTCTGAAAATCAACCATCTTAGCTTATTTTCAGTGTCTCCCTTTTCAGCTCCCTGTGGATATAATGTGACATCACAGAATGGTACCATTTATTCCCCTGGATTTCCTGATGAGTACCCAATTCTGAAGGACTGCCTATGGCTGGTCACTGTCCCTCCTGGCCATGGCGTGTACATCAACTTCACCTTGTTGCAGACGGAGGCTGTAAATGACTACATCGCTGTCTGGTATGACTCCTCCCAGGAAATAGCAGTCCCTGCTGGTGGTGGCTTAGCACTTGCACTTTGTTAGGTTATGTGTTTACAAACGATTGTTCTGGGCATATCTTGAAAAAAGAATTCACCAACAAAATCAAGTCGTACGGAGGGAATTTCAAGCCATATGTATAGTTTGCTATTAGATAGATATAACCAGATTGTTGCAATGTATAGGAACAGTCATGATTATTTTATTTCACATTCTGCTTTCAATAAATTATTGATAATTAAAAAAATATGGCCTTACTCTCTAATACAGGCTAGGCTTGAACTTACGGATGTCTCCTTGCCGCAGCCTTCTGAGTACTTGAGTTGCGTGTGCCACCAAACCTGGCTTATTCCACATTTTTAAGGAGGTGTGTGTGTGTGTGTGTGTGTGTGTGTGTGTGTGTGTGTGTGTGTGTGTGTGTGTGTAAGGGTATAAGGGCAATACATGTATATATACACACACACAGTCTTATGAATATATTTACAGAAGAGCTGTTATGTGCTTTCCTTTTAATGCATGCGTGAAAGAAGAGCCAGAAAGTGTTTACTCAGGGCATTCCACACCCTGGATGGCACAGGCCTGGCTTCCCATGAGCCTTGCAGAGGAATCTGAGTCAAGATGTGTTGAATACGAATCTAGTAGGTGGAACCTACGGAAATGACATGCTCCACCTTAGAGATCTCAGGTGCAATTTAAAGGGGGAGATGAAATAAGTATTCTTCCTCATACTATGATGGGAGAGCCAAAAGATACCCCTAGGGTACCAGGAGTGTAGCACTGTTGAATTAATGGGTAACCTGTATGTGTGCAGTTGTGATGTGATATGTAAGTATCTGTCAGTGCATGTATCTGCATGTGTGGCATATCTATATGTTTGTGTGCATGTTTGTGCCCATCTGTGTTGTATTCTATGTTTATGTGTCTGTTTGTAAATGAATACTTTTGTATACATGTATCTATACATAACTGCTTGTGTCTTTTTATGTTTGCCATATGTGTGTTGTGTGTATCTATATTTGAATGTATGAGTATTTTGTGTTTGTATCTATATTGTGTCTGTATGGGAATGTATGCTTCTGCCTATTGAGTGTCTATGTGTGTCTGCCTGTGTGATATATATATGTGTGTGTGTGTGTGTGTGTGTGTGTGTGTGTGTGTGTGTGTGTGTGTGCATGGAGGGTGCATCATGTGCCTGAATTCTTACTACAGCTCAAGGAGCAATGGAAAGTAGCCTGGGCCAGAGGAACAGATACTACAGGGCCTTAACATTTTATCTAAATTATGAGAGGTGAGGGGGGAGGGGAACACATGCAGAATTTAAACACAGAATCACTGCGGATGATGCATCTTCAGTCCTAGGGGAAGCTACTTTCCCTGCAGCAAACAGTAGGACCACCAAGCAGTAGAGCCATGTAGATCCTGCTGCGTGGAATCCAGTCACAGCAATTCATGTATGTTTACTGCCTACAATCAGAATGCAAATAAAGGAGAGAGACGGTGCATGACGGTGAACCCCTGGACACCAGATATCCTATTACTAAAGTCAGTGCCAGGGGAATACCATATTTTAATTTTAGTATTTTGATTTGCCTATAAAACTTTTCATAAATGTCATTCATGAGAAAGTGGGTACCGTGTTTACTTTAACATGTAGCTGTTGGTTGCTGACAGTGCAGAAGTGTCTCTGAGGAGGCCAGGATGCACTGGTATTTCTAGATCAGCCTTGCATTCTTTCTGCGCACTAGCTGTATTGGGGAGCTGACTGCACAAGCTCAGCTGTACCACTGAACTTTTTCCTCTGATGAGCCCCATTTCTTTCCCAGGGATGGTCCTGACCAGAACTCACCTCAGCTCGGGGTCTTCAGTGGAAACACCGCCCTGGAGACAGCGTACAGCTCCACTAACCAGGTCCTGCTCAAATTCCACAGCGATTTCTCCAATGGAGGCTTCTTTGTCCTCAATTTTCATGGTCAGTTTATTTTTACTTCCGTGGCTGGGCCGTCGAATCCCAGGAAATCTTTCCACCATGCCAACACACTTTATCTCCAGCTGTCTGAGACCCTGTTGGATTGTCCGATGTGGACATCAGAGTGTCCTGGAAACCTTTCGTAGGGGCCAATATCTCTGTTGTCAGTTCATTTCATCAGGTCATGTTGGCAGCTACCTGGGGTTTGTTCCTGCATAAATACAAATGAGAACCTTATTGTAGAGACCACTGTGATGCACTTGACTTATGTGCAGGTTTGCATGTCCCTGACTCTAAGGAAATGCCATAGAAACCGTCATATATTGACCCATGGGGCAACAGCAGCCTCATGATGTCCTTGAGGACAGTAGGGCAAGGTCGCCAGCCCCTTGCCTTCTATGATCCCAAAATGCTCCTCATGACAAGAGACATATAAGCTTATCTAACCTAGCCATGCTATGATGGGTCATTTCAGTGGTGGTTTCTAAAAGAGGGGAAGTGGCTGTCGTACAATTAGATGTCTTTATCCCCTGGGCTTCAGGTACTGTTAGGCATTTAATAGTAAAAGTCAGTCTTTGGGGAGAGTGATTTACACATGCGTATAGGCTTGTTACTTGATCATTCAGAAAAGATGACCACAGCTGTTACCATCTTTCATGAATCTACTGTAGCATTTCAGCTGAAGAGGTGCCCACCCCCGCCGGCAGTGCCGCAGGCTGACCTGCTTACCGAAGACGAAGACTTTGAAATAGGTAACCCTTCACTGCTTTCCTTGACTCCACAGCATGAGAACTGCCTTTTTATAGATTCATCCAATGCAGACTTTAGGCAAGCTGGTAACCATAAGGGAAAACTGTCCCAAAACATTGTAGGGCCTTCTGCTGAGGCTACGGAGTAAATTGCTTACTTTGGTGGTTTGTTTTGTTCTTGACATTTCAAAGCTTTTGCTCTGAGGCATCACTACTATTATTCTTTACCTTTCCAGAGTCTGACTTTGAATGTGTCTAACTGCAAATGATGACCATCAAAAGAGAAGCCACTGTAGGATGTACATAATGAAAATACTTGGAAATATTAACACTGCTTTATTTCTTTTTTTTTAAAATTAATTTATTCTTGTTACATCTCAATGTTTATCCCATCCCTTGTATCCTCCCATTCCTCCTCCCCCCCCCCATTTTCCCATTATTCCCCTCCCCTATGACTGTTCCTGAGGGGGATTACCTCCCCTTGTATATTCTCATAGGGTATCAAGTCTCTTCTTGGCTACCTGCTGTCCTTCCTCTGAGTGCCACCAGGTCTCCCCCTCCAGGGGACATGGTCAAATGTGAGGCACCATAGTACGTGAGAAAGTCATATCACACTCTCCACTCAACTGTGGAGAATATTCTGACCATTGGCTAGATCTGGGAAGGGGTTTAAAGTTTACCTCCTGTATTGTCCTTGGCTGGTGCCTTAGTTTGAGCGGGACCCCTGCTTTATTTCTTATTCATGAGTCATCTGGTCCTGTTAGGAAAGCAACCACAGCATATGTCGGCAGAGTAATTATTAGAACCCAGGATTTCTCAGACTTTATTACAAAACCGTATTCCCATGGTCACACTGTATTGTGGAATGCTGGCCCAATCGCACGGTCCAGTTCCTGCTCTACTGAAGATCGCTAGGCTAATTGGAGCAGGGTGTTTCCCTGGACAGGGTCATGAGCAAGCCATGTGGGGTTTGCTGAAGCCGTTTCCTAATTCCACTCCATGGCCTTCCTCAGATCCCAGACATCGATGCCTCTTCTGTTTATTAGGCAAGGCATTTTTAAAGTGGGACATACAGCTGTATGGATCAAGGAAGGGGACAGCTGGACATGGTCTCTTTTCAGTAATGTTAAATTCTATAAACTAAGACCTGAAAACTGGGCTTTTTAGGGACATACATAAAGTAAGCATGGACACTCAAGTGGTTTTCTCATTGACATAGTTCATTAAGCAGTTACAAATGATTGACACAGTCACATTTGTCACGTATTCTGGAAATATCAATCCCCGGGTGTTGGGTTGATTCTTTCAGGGGACTTCGTAAAGTACCAGTGCCACCCTGGGTACACGCTGTCAGGGAGCGACACGCTGACCTGCAAGCTCAGCTCACAGCTACAGTTCCAAGGCTCTCCACCCACCTGTGAAGGTATGTCGGACCCTGGAGCTCTGGTTGCTCTGACAGCCTCGGGGATGGGCTTGGATTTGACCCATGTCTGTGCTGAGTTGGTCCCGCAATGTAAGCAAGCTGCCAACAGAGGTATTGGAAGACATTGGACCTTTAGCCTTCCCTTAAAATAAGTCTAAGTCACAGTCTTCCCAACAAATCATCATGGAAAAGTTCAAATGCATCAAAACTGAAATATTAAATAACAGCCAATATCCATCACTGATACTGCAATCCTTTTTCACATCTTTCCAATTTGTCTCATGTTTTGGGCCCTTGGCAAGTAAACTGAGCATCCCAAGGTTTCCCTGCCAACACTTCACCTGGATTTGCATCTCTGGCAGTTAACACTTTGGACATAAAATGTATAAACAATGAAATATATCTATTTTTGGTTTTGTATATGCTTCCAATATAAACTGACCATATACCAGACTTAGTTCTAGGCTGCAAATGTTGGTCAAGGGACTAGAATACAATTAGATCACTTAAGAAATGTAATTTAGTATGGACCACTTTCCAGCACAGTGGGAAGAAAATAGCCTTTAGATGGTCCAAGTAGGTCAGACACACCATCTCGGCTCACTGCTAGTGTATTCAACTCACTTTACACAACCACAGTTCTGATGGGGAACATCTGAGACGTTTTGAGCAGGAGATGCCATCTTCATCATCTTAGAAAATGGGATGCAGTTATGAATGAACAATCACAGAATGTGCACCATGGCTTAGATCGCTCAGAAAATTAAACATCAGAATTGCTGGCACCGGGAGCTACTGCTCTGCTGGGTAGCCACCCTGGTCTGCTCCAGGCTGAGTGAGCTTCAGATGGATGAAACCATGACTCCATAACTCATCATTGTCTTCGAAGGGCTCAGGTGCCAAGCTGTGGCCTGGAGTTAGGAGACCCTGAGTCATTTTCTTGGGTAAACTGATCTCGGGCTTCGTTTCTCAAGATGAGGGAATGCATACAGTTGCGTACTCATAGGCAAACCTTCACATTTTAAAGGTACATTTTAATCTCAAATGAAGTTTCTCAGGCTGGAGAGTTTAAAAGAAGCCTAGAAAAGGGACCCAAATTGTTTAGTATTGCACTCACAGAACAGGAACCACCTGTCATTACATTGCCCTGTCTGGATTAACTTGGTTTCCATTAAAATGAAGTCTAACTCATGTCCATCCACACAACTGTGAGCCTATAAGCTCAGTTCCCTGTGCACAACACCTGCTTGGGAATGCAGCCTTCCACAGGCTCAGCTGTGGTTCTTCCTGGAGGTTAGAAGCCTGTGACTTCCCTACCCTCTAACTATTATTCTTAATAGCCTTGGGCTCCTTTTCCTTCAGAAACAAATTCATTAAAAGGAGATGAGCTAAGGAAATCTTAGTTGTGTTTCTCTGAGCAACTCATTAGTTTGAAAGAGCTCAGATGCCTGTCTTGTGCTTGACCCTAATCACCTATACACTTAATTATAATCCTTGTCTATTTTCTAATTATTTTGTAGGGTTCAAGTGGGGAGCAATCCCTCAATAAACTCTTAATGGAGAATCGTGTTCACTTTTAATTTTACTTCCTTGGGTGTCATACACACTTGTACCAGCTCTCTGACAGCTGCCAAGTGTTTGGGGTGGGAGCAGTGGGGAGGCCTTCCAACCGTGCTCTGGAAGGTCACAGTGTGCACGGAGAACGTACCACCCTGTTAGATGCTACCCTGATTCAGAGAAATCTGAGCAAGAGATGACAACAAAGTAGTACTTCCCGTGTTCAGGAAAATGAAACAAAACAAATCTGTTTTAAAGGAGACAAAACAATGAACAATTCACCAGAATTAGGAAAAGGTGCATAGCGCCCCAGAAGGATGAGCAGACCTCCCCTTAGGTACTTTAGGGAAGAGATGCTAAGAGAGCTGGCTCTCACAGAGCCTGGCTTCTGAGACATTTTGAAGGACAAGTGGCTTCATCCTACAGACCACAAGGAGTTCACAGTTGTTTTCAGACATAAACTAAAAATAGACTTGGGCCAATGAGATAGCACGGTGTGTAAGGTACTTGTAACCAAGCCTGACTACCTGAGTTTGATACCCATATCTCACATGGTGGAAGGAGAGAACCAACCTCCTGCCTTTGTCCTCTGACCTCAACATAAATGGTGAGGCACATATATTTTTCAACCAACTTCCCTCCTCCTATTTTCTTAGGGTCTTCCTAGTTTTCACACTTATCTCATCCTATAGGTGGTACTGTAGATTGATTAATTATTGGTTTTGGAACAGTGTCTCACTATGGAGCACTGGTTGCCTGAAACTCACTGTTGGACCAGGCCAGCCGTGAGGGCACTAACATCTTCCTGTCTCAGCCTGCAAGTGCTGGGATTAAAAGTGGGCATTCCCATGCCTGGCAAGACTTAATCTTTTCTATTTGTTGTTTTTGTTTTGTTTGCTTGAGAGTATCCCTATGTCACTCTGGCTGTCCTGGAGCTCCTATGTAGACCAGGCTGACAGAACTCACAGAGATCTGTCTGTCTCTGTCTCCAGAGTGCCGGCACGAAAGGTGTGCACCTCCACATCCAGCTAAGGAGTTCATCTTAATGATTAGACATCCTAGTTCAAGTCCCTAGCCCTAAGTTATTTTTGCTCATGGCCTGTAAGACATGCTACACAATGCACGTCATGTTTGTTAAGCCTTACGGCTGATTTTTCTTTGAAAAAGTAAATAGTAATTGAATGTGCCATGCACCTGGCAAGAGGAGCTAGCTCTGGTTGCAGGCAAGCTCCTTTATGAGGTCTCTCTGAAGGCCATCCCTATAGCAGAAGTTTTCTCAACTGTCTCTTGAGGTGTGTGGGGCTTTAAATGTGTCATTGCTGCTGAAGAACTGAGAACTTTTAGCTCCGGGAGAGAGCTAAAGGCTTCATACTAGCTGCATCGCTCCTGGCAACAGTTTATAGCAGCTTCCAGGAAAGAGTAGGTTCCCAGAAAACAGCAGGGCAGACAGGAGGAGGCAAAGACATTTGGGCTCATTGGAAAATGCATTCAAGTATATTTTAAAATTAATATTTGTGCCCGAAAATCATCGCGTTAAGCATTAAGGAAACGTGATAAAACGACTTTGCTCGCATTTTCATTTCCCCTCCTCTACTAAGCAAGAGAGAAGGAGTAACAATGACCCCACACAGGGATACTTCTGACAGCTGCTCTGTGCCCCAGCCCTGGAGGTGAGCATGACTTTCCAGGTGGCATTCAGCAACTCATTGCAAAGTTTCCTAGTTCCAGACAGTCTGAAGTTCAGAGTCATTGAAAACACTACCTGCAGTGGTAGGGTGTACAAGTAGAAGCCTGGCCTAAGAATCCCCAGTGAAACAGAGAGAGCAGACACTGCTTGGTAGCACCTGCCTGCTGAGCCAAGGAAGGTATACAGCTGGGACATTTCCAGTTTCTGAACACCTTTCCCCATATGGCACGTTCTACTTAAGAAAGATGTTCACATCTGCCTCATCTCACCTAACCCTGAGGGGGAGGGCTGTTACCATCATCTATTTGTAGAAGAGACAGGAAAAGTGCTGGCCCCCACTGCAACATGGAAGCAGGTCTGTGGGATTCCTGGAACTGTGTTCTCAAGCCCACACAGGTGTGCAGACACAAAACGCAACCTATGTGATGTGCTCCTTTTAAAAATATCAGCACGTCCAACCTACAATGGGCAAAGTAAATTTTGCAAAGCGATGTCACTGAACGAATGGGTTTACATCGATCTTAGTGAGCACAAAGACAAATTGTAAAACAGAAGATAAAACCGTGGAGTGATGTACTGCCTACAGGAAGGGAGGAAGAAAGCAGTGCAAGTATCTCCAAAGTAAGGCTCTCCCCAAAAGAAGGAATAACGAGGGCCTTATCTTACTTAAATTCCCATAGGAAAGCATATAAGGTGAGGGCACATCCCTCTTCATGCCTAGCACAGCGGTACATTAGGGAGCATGCTCACTCTGAGGTCATAGTTCAAGAAGAAAGGTGGACGACAGATAACTGGGCATACTTAGCTCAAAGTCACAGAGTACATTCAAAGGCTCAGCAAGAAGACCGCTCTGCTGAGAATGCTGGGCTCTAGGTTATACTGGACAGAATTTTCTCTAAGTTGCTTAGAAGAATAAATCAGAGTGCTCAGTGACCCAAGCTGGCTTTTTCAATTTTCTCCAGCCTTAGTTAAAACAAAATACAGAACTTGGATGATATGTCAGTGCAAGAGTTTATCTATTTTATTTTATTTTATTTTATTTTACTTTATTTTCTGATGTAAAAAAAAGAACAGGATCAAAAGCAACTGATTGAAGAAAATTTATTTTGACCTACATTTCCAGAGGTGTAAGTGTCCATCACCGTGAGGAGGCAGGGCAGCAGGAAGGAGAACCCTAAGTCTTTCAGGGAACACGCAAAATAACAAAAGAAACTGGAATTAGTGTGGACTATATACTCATAAAGAATGCCACCAGTGACCTACTTCCTCCAGCAAGTTGTATCCCCTAAACCCTAACCCAAACAACATCACAGCTGCAGACCAAGTGCTCAGTGCCTCAACCCATGGGAACATTTCTCATTGAAACCACTAAGCCTGGAAGGCACCAGCTGCCTTTGGTGGCTAACAATGTCACTATCATCACTGCAGAAGATAGGACTTCTGACCAAGTTCTGTCTGTGACTTCCATTTGGAATTATTTTCAGTGAGGCTCCTGTAATTGGTTTATACTGTGACTATGTAAGGACTCTGGCCTAAAGTACATTTTAAAGGGTTCTGTGATAGATTTAATTGCTTATGTTTTTGTTAAAAAGCCTGCTGGGTTTTAAGGTATATTTCAGTTAGACTATCTAAATGCTTGGGCAACCCTCAAAGACAACACTTAGGAATGACACATCTTACAAGCTCTTCCCACCTGTTTGAGACGTGGCTTCATTTTGAAATGTATGAGTAAATAACACACAGTTGACTCATTAAAATGGGAAAATTTGCCAAATGAGATGCATGACTTTGACAAAACCCTTGGGGAAAGCTAGTTACTGATCTGCTTAAACTCTGTGAATAATGTGGGTGCACCGCTTTTTATACGTTATGGCTGATCAGTGTCCCTTAGTAGCTATATAAGCCAAAGTACTTGTGTAATATAATTTAATTTAGCATTGAGAGATAGCATTAAGGAATTCTTTTTGGTGAATTTACATTTAAATTTTCTTTTTAATTAGCCTGGAAGTAACTGGATCAAAATAGGATGAGGAAAAAGTATCACCAAACTTGCAATAACTTGGTGTTTCCAAAAAAAGCATATTTACTTTAGAAGTCACGAGTCCTGTTGAAGACTGTAGCAAACGTTCCAGAGTGGGTTTGGACAATGTTTCTCCGGCTCATTTCATACCTAAATGGTCACATCAAACACTTAGATTTTATTTATCTAAGTATAGCAAGAGTCAGAGCAGAAATAAAAAATTTTCTTTTATAGAGAGCCACACTTTATTACATTGTATCAAGGTGGGATATCTGTCTTACTTTTGCACTGGGGTGGCTTGGGATGGTGTGATGAAACTCAGGGAGCCTCATCAGGTTGTTCCAGAGATTCAGCGGCCAGTGTTGTATAAACCCAGTAGAAGGCACACACTGCTCCTTATATCTGTGCCACTCTCAGAGATGCCCATGTCCTGCATTAAACGTAGTCAGAGCTCAATGGACTGTCTTCTCCTCTCAAGGGACCCTGTATAGAGAGACAGAACCCACCTCATCAGTGTTGGATTCCTGGTGTTAATGCAGACTTCTACTGCCTCTTTTCTCCTTAGCACAATGTCCAGCAAATGAAGTACGAACAGACTCCTCTGGGGTGATCCTCAGCCCGGGGTATCCAGGCAACTACTTTAACTCCCAGACATGTGCTTGGACTATCAAAGTGGAGCCAAATTTTAACATCACTCTCTTTGTGGACACCTTTCAAAGTGAAAAGCAATTTGATGCACTGGAAGTATTTGATGGTAAGCCGTGTGTGTGTGTGTGTGTGTGTGTGTGTGTGAGAGAGAGAGAGAGAGAGAGAGAGAGAGAGAGAGAGAGAGAGAGAGAGAGAGCATCGTGAGGGTCATTAACAAAAACACCATCTTAATGTCTCGCTATCAATCTGGGTCAGGCTTGTTAAACTGCGTCTTCCCACAACAACAACAGCACAAATGAATCACCACAGGGCTTATGCTTTCTCAGATATTAGGCGACCTTCAAACACTACTATTGCGTTGTTCACATTACAGATTTTCTGCAGGGGTGTGTGTGTGTGTGTGTGTGTGTGTGTGTGTATGTGTGTAACACAGATTAGTGGGATACCACAGGACACTTTTAGCATTCCAAATGTCTACTTCACTAGAAATGCACGAAATGAGGGCTTCACACAGACATCAAAGCATCAAAGTGGTAAGTGTCGCTAGTGTCTTTACAGAGTTGTTTTATATAGTTAAATTGAGTGCCTTTGATGCCAAAAGATGTTGCTTTCCACATGCGTTTTGGTTTTCTACAGCTCTAATGAGCACCCTAATACAGCAGTGCAGGTGGCTGGACTGTCAGCTGAGCTGGAACCAAGGCCAGGGTTTTTCTTTGTATAGAAGCTTCATCATTTCTGAGCAAAATTTGGCCAAACATAGTATGCGTGGCCAAAATCACAGGGTTTTCTTGTGTTCCCATGGATTTCTCATCAGGGTTAGATAAGCCACTAACTATTCAGTGATTTAAAAATTCTCTTATTGATTTTGTGTTTCTGTGAGTCGCACTAACTTGATGGAGTATGAAAAGTAAATCATTTGTGTAGGTCAAACCCCAGGAGTCAAGTTCTGCAGATTGCTGAATTGAAAATAAAACTTTAAGTGATATATATATATTCCAATGCGTTGATCTGCAGATATAAAGGAAAAGAGTGCTTCACAGGCTGTTGTCTCTCCTAGTGTGTGCACAAGTGCAGGTGTATATTCCTATTTGTATCATAAGTAACTACTGGTGTGCAAATGATCTTTGAAAGCTTATATGTTTCCTCTGATTCATTTGAATTTGAATATAGAAGGCAGTATTTTTATGCTTCTGACTTTCAGAAGCAAAATCCTTGCCAAAAGTTTTTTCCCTAATTGCTCACAGTCTGGTATTGTCTAAATATGGCCAGAACACAATTCTAAGTGTGACCATGACCAAAATCAAAAGCTAGAGAGAAGAGCAGAGCAGACAGCACTAGTTTCTGCCAAATTAACAGTGGCTCATGGCTCGCCTAACTCTGCTTTTCAAATATTTTTCTATAAAGTGAAAGATCAGAGTTTTGTATTGAAACTTCTGCAAGTAATGGCATTTTCTCTGCACTAAACACTGTTCCCGTCTTTATTTTGGCAGCACAGGTGCTATTTTATATTTCATGAACTGAGCAGAAGTAGGCTGAACAAACTGGCTGTGAGCACCATTTACTCAGAATTTCTCTGTGTGAATTTTATTATTCAAGTGTGGATTTTCCTCACTTTCTTAGTTTTTATAGGACTCAGCGAAGAACAGTGTGTGAGTCCCAGCTGTGGCTGGCTGCTGAGACCACAGCATTGACTGTTGTGACCGATGTACCTGCACCTCTCCTTTCTTGTTTTTTTTTTTGTTTTGTTTTGTTTTGTTTGATACATGCTTTGTAGAGGCATGCTTCCCAAGACAGGCCTGAGCACTATGATTTAGACAGAGAAAAGATGAACAGTCAGGAATCTGATGGGAGAGTAGAAACACTTGAAAATTCACTCCTGCATCCTGTCAGTAAAATTGACATTCAAACTATGACAAACTCAGGATAATTAATTTTCCAGCAGTGTTTTCCTTCAGTGGGTATATGGTCTTGCTTTACAGCCATGAGCCAATAGCACACAGCTCATACTCTCCCATCTTCCACATAGAGTGGGGTTATTCTTCTGTAGGGAGTAGGCAGGACGCTTCACAGAGACTCCTTGGGGATCATATTTCATAACAAGAAGAATCATTTCTAGGGAGCCTCCATGCCTGTTCTTAGTTTGTTATTTTATCTTGTGTAATTTTGTGACTGCTGTTTCCAATTCCCCCACTAGTATACACAACAGAGAATATTTTCTCAGACTTGGAGAATGAGAGTGCAATGTTTAACTGTGGTGAATCTGGTGTCTCTGAGCCTCTCCTTAGCATATAGATGTGTCGTGTGGTCATCACATGGTTTTTCTCTGTGTATCTGTGTTGCAGTCACCACTTTTTATAGCCCACCATTCAGACTCGAGTCAACGTCCACCCATGTAAGCTTGTTTCCATTTAGCTCTATTTATATAGAACATATATCCAGGGGAGTCACTTTCTAAGTTATGGAAAACAGGAATTCAATGGACGCTTGTGTAGATTCCAGCAGAGCCTTGCACCGTTTTATCTGGGGTGAGTCCCCAAAAGTGATTTGGGAGTAAGACAAAGTGAAGCTGTGATTTGTCAGTATTTTCCATGAATGGAGATTCTATGTGTGATTCGAGGGGAGGAGGGCCCCCTTTGCTCTGATAAGTTTAGATTATGTATAGCCACAGGAGGCTTACTCTCCCATACTCTTACACATTTTCCATGAGAGAACTTGTGAAATGCAGACAAGGCAATAATGTTTTTAGGACAAGGAGATGTAGCTGGCTCCACTAATAGAAAGAGTGCTGAATACAGCACCTGTTTCTACAAAGTGATTTCTCTCCCAAGCGACATGACGATGCAGCCAAAAGATGCTACACTGGGCACTTAACAGCTCTGCTGTCTAACAATTTTGACAACCTTCACATATACAGAATAAAGATTACATGCCAATAATAACTTTTAGATTATGTTCACATTTTCTGTATCTTTGCTTCTTTATAGGGGCACGGAGAGTTGTTGGGAATGTCCGCTGATGCACGGTTCTTTCCTAGCTCCAATGTGGACAGTTATATCCCTAAAGCAAGACATTGTTATGAATGTTTCCACAATTCATTCTTTATCTCTCTCTACTCATCCATCCATCCACTCACTATCTATGAATCCATCTACTCCCCCATGAGCCCATCCATCATCTCTCTGCACATGAGGTTCTGGTACTGCACACAGTTGAATTTTGTGCTCACTATGACACTAATCTACAAATGGGCACTCTTAGACATCCATATACTACTCTTGGATTTATCTATGTGAATATATGTATATTACTTTATTAATTTTGTGTACTCTATAAATTTAATTTCTCCTCATGATACTTGCAACACTTGGCTTTGGTTTGGAAAGTTTTGGTCCTAAATTTATCATGAGAAATAATATTGGAATATTGTTGCTATATAAATAGCTCTTGTACCTATCTGCTAGAGCTGATGGAATTAAAACTTCAAATTTACTATATATGACCCAGTTGCTCCTCAAAATGGCTGGCTTAACTTGTATGCCTCTGACATTTCGAGTAAGCTTCTGGTTTTCTATACTTGCAGTATAAGTTGTAATAATACAATTATTTCCACGCTTTCAAATGCCACTGTTTAACTCGTGTAGTTGATTTATGCACTTGTTTCCCTCCCCTTCCCCCTGATTGTTTTATCATCATGGAATATATTTGTTGTTATTTTAATTTGAAATTTTTTGTTCCCAAGCTGTACTATGGACCAACAGTAATAAAAATGGCATAGTACTGGCATAGAAATAGGCTAGTTGATCAATGGAATCAAATCAAAGACCCAGAAATAAACCCACATGCCTATGGAGACTGATTTTTGACAGAGAAGCCAACTCCATACAATGGAAAAAAGATAGAATCTTCACCAAATGGTGCTGGTTGTTTTCTTTGGAAATAAATAACTATATACTGTACATGTGGACACATGTTTAATCAACAAGTAGGAATAATCTGCATTTTGTAGGTGCTCACATCTGAATGTCTTCTTTTTCTATTTTTCTTAGGTTCTTCTGGACAAAGTCCTCTGTTAGTGGTCTTAAGTGGGAACCACACTGAACAATCCAATTTTACCAGCAGAAGTAACCATCTATACCTCCGCTGGTCTACAGACCATGCGACCAGCAAGAAAGGCTTCAAGATTCACTATGCAGGTGAACAGAAGGGTTTGGACATCAATGGAAAGGGCTTTCAGTACCACATGTCTTCATTAACAGTAGGTTTAGCTTATGGCATAGATCAACTTGGGACAATTGATGACCAGCAAGAAGAACATAGTGGAGGGTTACTTAGAGTGGGAATTGATTATATTGCCATAAATGGTATAAACAATAATCACCATTGTCCCTAGAATGTCACCCCATCTATTGCATTCTACATATTTATTTTTAAATATGGTATAGTTTACTGGCCTATATGTTATATGAAAATTTACATTATAAGTCTACATTTGGCATACATATATGTGTACTTCCATATCAAAATCTAAGTTATTTTATCCTTTTTCCATATTCTTTAATTATTGTCTGTAAGTTTTTATCTGTATTATATTAATTAAATCTTCTAGTACGTCAATGAAATGTTAGGCCCATGCATAGTCTTCAGTGTGCTCTGACCTACATCAGTGTGTCTGTTACACCATGAGAGCATGGGCTGTTGGGGGGCGGAAGAGGAGGACCTCAATACCTGGGCTTGAAGCTCCTCCCATTTTTAGCAGTAAGTCAGGTAGTCTTAGAGATCTGTCTTCCTTGGAAAGATCCCATCCAGCACTCCCATTGCTGTTGTGTGTTTTCAGGGCAGAAATCTCCCTCAGGGGGGTAAGGTATGTGTTGGGGGCTGGAATATTCTAGCTTTCTCTAGGTGAAGGAGATCAGAGAACCTCACCAGCAGCCAGACATTGAAACTTGTGGAGTGGAGACAATGGGCAGGGGATGTGGTGTGGGAGTGATGGGGAGGGGATGTGGTGTAGGAGTGATGGGGAGGGATGTGGTGTGGGAGTGATGGGGAGGGGATGCAGTGTGTGAGTGATGGGGAGGGGATGTGGTGTGGAGGTGATGGGGAGGGGATGTGGTGTAGGAGTGATGGGGAGGGGATGCGGTGTGAGAGTGATGGGGAGGGGATGCAGTGTGGGAGTGATGGGGAGGGGATGTGGTGTGGAGGTGATGGGGAGGGGATGTGGTGTAGGAGTGATGGGGAGGGGATGCGGTGTGAGAGTGATGGGGAGGGGATGCAGTGTGGGAGTGATGGGGAGGGGATGCAGTGTGGGAGTGATGGGGAGGGGATGCAGTGTGGGAGTGATGGGGAGGGGATGCGGTGTGGGAGTGATGGGGAGGGGATGCGGTGTGGGAGTGATGGGGAGGGGATGCGGTGTGGGAGTGATGGGGAGGGGATGAGGTGTGGGAGTGATGGGGAGGGATGTGGTGTGGGAGTGATGGGGAGGGGATGTGGTGTGGGAGTGATGGGGAGGGGATGCGGTGTGGGAGTGATGGGGAGGGGATGAGGTGTGGGAGTGATGGGGAGGGGATGTGGTGTGGGAGTGATGGGGAGGGGATGCAGTGTGGGAGTGATGGGGAGGGGATGCAGTGTGGGAGTGATGGGGAGGGGATGTGGTGTAGGAGTGATGGGGAGGGGATGCGGTGTAGGAGTGATGGGGAGGGGATGAGTTGTGGGAGTGATGGGGAGCGATGCAGTGTGGGAGTGATGGGGAGGGGATGCAGTGCGGAGTGATGGGGAGGGGATGCAATGTGGGAGTAATGGGGAGGGGATGCAATGTGGGAGTGATGGGGAGGGGATGAGATGTGGGAGTGATGGGGAGGGATGTGGTGTGGGAGTGATGGGGAGGGGATGAGGTGTGGGAGTGATGGGGAGGGGATGCGGTGTGGGAGTGATGGGGAGGGGATGAGGTGTGGGAGTGATGGGGAGGGGATGTGGTGTAGGAGTGATGGGGAGGGGATGTGGGATGTGGTGTAGGAGTGATGGGGAGGGGATGTGGTGTGGGGACAATGGGCAGAGATGTGGTGTATGGACAATGGGGAGGAATTTCAGACATTCTTTCCCTGGAAATGTGATAAAGCCATGCTCAGGCACTTATCACAGTATCTGAGCAGGGATTGGTTTCACACGCTTGTTCTAAAGAACAGATGATCAGACTTTTCAGCCTGTTTTGAGTTTACTAATGTGTGCAAAGGTGGCTAGTGCTGCGGAAGTCATGGGGAACAGAATGAACATTATGTATCCTGTTTCATATGTGGTAAATTTTTTTTAGTTTCTCACTGACATGAAACATGTCGAAATCTTCAGATACTACTCTCTGCCTTCCAAGGCATACCTTTCCATGCAGGGAACAATAGAATTTCTTTGTCCATTCACGTCAGATGGGAGGCCATGAATTGATCATTTTTTCTCATGGAGTTGTATCTACATATGTCATATGTATATGCATATAATCTGTGAGATATACATACACACAGATTTTTCCCTTAAAATTCAGAGACTCTGATGTCTGTTAGGACATGAAGATTAGGCTAGTGTGCTCCAGGCCATAATATGTGGTCAACATGATCACATCCTACACATTTGCACATTGCATCTGCCTGACATACATGCTGCGGATCATCCCAGAATGAACATACACATGCACTCAGGCACATACCCATTAAAATAAAATAAATATGTATTTTTAAAAACTAATACTTGGATGCTGGGGTGATGGCTCATCAACTAAAGGCCCTTACTGTTCTCTGTTGTAGAGGGCCCAAGTTTGCTACCCAGTACCCACATGGAGGCTTATAGTCATTTGCAACTCTACTTCCGGAAGATCTGTCCCTTCTCCTGCCCTACCTCCAAGTGTACCAAACACACATACACATAAAGATTAAAATAAAAATAAAAATGGATAGCCATTTGTTAAGTTTAAAAATGTCACCCAACCAAGGAGATACTTGTTGTCAAATACAGATTTTTGAAACATGAAGTTCTACATTTTCTACATTTGGGTGAAGATTTTATGCAATTCTCATGTATAATAGACAAAGTTTCATGTCTGTATCATAGCCCAATCTATCAGGCCACTAAATGTGTTCTTGACTGTAAAAAATGATCAAAGCCTGTTTCCTTTTTTAATCATTCCTTTCTTAAAATGTAGAGAACGGTTTTGTTGCGAAGGCGGTATCCTGAGCAACATTGTATCATTTCTGACCCTTGTCTTTATGAGTAGCTGTCTGAGGGCACCTGTGGGGAGCCCATCTGAAGATCTGACACTCCCTGGCCACGCTGTAGTCAGAATCCTGCCTGGTGTTGAATCACAGCATCCAGTCTGTGAGCGGCAAAGGAAACCCTATGGGGCTTTTTTGATGTGTATTTGAAGAGATTGTGCTTGCTACTCTAGTCCCAAAGAAAGACTTTTCTTTGTCTTGCCTCTGTCCCTGTTTGTAACCTGCTTGTGTCTGTTTCCTTGTCGCAGCTCCTTACTGCAGCCTCACCTCTACACTCAAGAATGGGGGCATTTTAAATAAAACCACGGGAGCAGTGGGCAGCAAGGTACATTACTACTGCAAGCCTGGGTATCGAATGATTGGCCACAGCAATGCAACCTGCAGGCGGAACCCTGTGGGCGTGTACCAGTGGGACTTCATGGCACCACTCTGCCAGGGTAAGAGATGGCTTCCACCCAACCCCAGTCGCCATTCATTGTTCTCTTTTTAATTGTTCTCCAGAAGTGAAAGAGATTACACATGAGAGCCGATGACACACAGAACTTCAGTGTAGTTGTTCCATTGCTCATTGGCTGACAAATACCCCAAACCAAGGCAACTTAGGAGAGGAAGGCTTATTTTGTCTCATAGCCCAGGGTACGGTTCATTCCAACAGAGTGATATGGTATTTCTGTGATAGTGAGAGGTCAAGGCTGCTTGCTCGCATCCCTGGACAAAGATGCTGAGAGAAAGACTATCAACACCCAGCTGTCTTTGCTTTTCCTGCTTTTGTTCAGTTTGGTTTTCCAAATCATGGGGTGGGGGGAGGTCACTCAAATTCAGGACCACTCAAAGTCCGTCCTCTCTGTAAATGCTCTTGCCTGTACTCCCAGTGTATGTCTCCTGGGGACTGTAAATCCAGTCAAATGGACAGCCGAGACTTACCATCACAGCAGCTTTAAAACGGTACAGTTCAACTTCCCATTGACAATGCAAACATCACTAACATTTGCAGAAGGCTCTGTGAATCTGCGCTGTCTGAGTCAGAGAATGAACAGGCAGTCCCTAGGCTGCGGCTACGGTTATTCTGATTATAATGTGCTCTCTACTCTGAATTTTACTGAAGGTATCATCCTATTAAGATTCAAAATAACTTTTCCTAATCATTGTATTATTTCAAAATATACCTTATCAAAAACAGTGACATCCTCATTTTACTTTGAATACTTTTCCTTTGAGCCACAGTGTTTGTTTCTTTTCTTCTTTGGCCATTTTCATCGAGGGGCTTATTGATGTTCATTTTAATATTTCATGTTCTTTTAAATCTATCAATGCATAGAAGTTTTCAGGTAAAGCATTTTAATTTAGACTCAAGGGCTGGAGGTGGCAAATTTTTCATAGTTTTTTTCCTTGTGAGGTTTATATTCACAATAAACTTGCTCAGTTTCTGAAAGCCAGTAATAAGTTATGAATGGATCTTGAAATCAGGTGCCTCATTTTCCTTTTACACGGGCTGTTCAATTTTCTACAACTACTGTATGAGGAAATTAATGAATACACCCCATGGTTGAATTCTTCAATCATATCAGCATTATTATAACCTTACCTTGGTTTATGCTTTCCCCTTCAGAAATTCTTCTTTATTGTAAGATAAACAGTAAGGCAGCTCCCAGTAGCCTGTTCTTCTAGCAGTGCGAAAGGTTTGCTTCCAAAGGAGGATACTTTGACAAAAAATTATGCTTATTTGCTTTGAGTGTTTTATGACTGATGATGCATACAAGTAGCACTGAAGTCACTCATATGGACACTTGTCCACTTGACAAATTTAAACAACACAACACATTTATGACTTAATAAGACAGTTATTTGGAATCACATAATTCCCTTAAGATGATTCTTTTGGGTTTTGATGTTTTTGTTCGCTTAGTTTTGGTCCTGGTCTTAGTGAATTCACCATGTTGATAGTAATGTTTCTCAAATGCAGAGTCAGGTGGGATATGCGGAAGTCTGAGTTCCTTGGTGGCAAGGGAATACCTACTGGCCTTATACTTTTTGTTCTCTGGGAAATAGGAGTTTTGATAGTTAGCTTTGAGAACACTGAAAGTCTTAAGCCCCGAGGAAGACTATACTTTCCAATATAATGTGGAGGTAGCATGTGTCATTGGAGCCGGAAGAGGATTCACAGGGTACTTGCTCCACGCTCACTTGGGACCCTGAGGTCCCAAATGGCAAGGCTAGGACCCAGGCCTCCTACTGAGTCCGTGATGGTGTTTCCTTAACAAGTGGCTCACACAGTCTCCATCCTGACAGTCTGGAAAGGCCAGAAGCACCAGGCCAGATGTCGTCTATGGGTTCCTGAGAAGTGAGGGTTGTTTTTCTCTCTTTGCTTGACCTTTTCAATGATTTCTGTCAGCAAAGCTGTCTTGGTTTTTCATCCTCCCTGATAAAGCCAGCCATATCTCCTGTACTGCAGCCTTCATTTCCTGCCTCACAGCAAGAAGTTCTGCCAAGCAGCTGTTTCATTATCAATACACTGATCTTCAGCTTGAGGAGCAACCTGTGTGGGAGCTCAGACTTCCTGCACTATCGCGGAGATGCAGTTAAATAGGAGCAACACAGAGCACGCTTTCAAGCGTGCACTGTTAAGCAGTGCAGTGCCCACACAGCTGTTTATTTGAAAGCCTTGTAGGAGCTGGAGCTTTGGTAAGGGGTTGCCTCCATTTGCTTTCTACTTGCACCTTTGCTAGCGTTTCCATGGGCAACAAAGTCGAAAAAATGATCTTGCCCATAAACTGCACGATTAAGCTTTTGTTCTTAAAAATCAAGCCTTTGAAACATAAGCCACTGTTGTCTGCTGTTGGAGCCAGGTTGAGCTGGCTACAGAGATCAGCTGTGTCCCTTGCATAAAAGAAAACTCTGTGACGTAGCATCAGTGCTTGCCATGGTGATGTGAGTGGGTTATACGGCATATATAAAATAGTGTAAAGGTTAATGAAAGGACCTGGCATCTGTCTTCCATTTCTGCAGCATGGGAAAAGGTGGGGAGGGGCATAGAAAGAAACGAAGGAGGAGAATTACAGAACTTTTATTTTAGCACGCGGGACTTTGATAAGATGCTGAGGACACTGAATAATTTATGAGCTTTCATTAAAGGGACAGTATAGCCTTTACTTGCAAAACTGACAGTTCACAAATGCCAGGCCCTCTAGAAGGAAGAGCTGCACTGCAGTGTGAATGGGTGGTAGTTCCACAGGTGGCTGAGGGACAAACCATGTTGGGCACCTAGGGCTAAATGTGAGGTGCTCAGGGAGCTGGCTTTGGAAAATTCTTAAAGGATTCAAAGTTGGAACTTCAAGACAAGTGGGCTGTCCATTATTTGCAGAAGTGTGTGAATAGAGAGTCGGGGTGTGATAGAGAGGAATCAGGGTATGATAGAGAGGAGTCAGGATGTGATAGAGGGGAGTCATAATGTGATAGAGAGGAGTAAGGGTATGATAGAGAGGTCAGGGTGTGATATACAGGAGTCAGGGTATGATAGAGAGGAGTCAGGATGTGATAGAGAGTCAGGACAAGACATCCAACCAGCATTGTCTCCATAGGAGCCTCCAGGGTCAAATGGATGTGGTTCTTGGTGCCAACATTGACACTTCCTCATGTAGTTTCTAACATATGCAGTGTTGTTGGGAGGAAACAGCCCGAAATCATGCCATGGTGCTGTTTTCTCTTTTATAATCATGATAGAGTCACAGGAATGCCAGGCCCTTGACATTTAGCTTTGCCCCTAGATACCTTGACACCTGGGAATTTGCAACTGACATGTGGCACCAGTGATAAAACTGCCCTTCCCTCAAAAGAAGATATGTGGTTCAGAACCTTTTCAAGATAAGCAGGTGAAGCCTACCTGTTTATTTGTGCTTGCACATTTTAATGCGTTTTAGTAGCAAACTTACAGAAACAGTGTGGAAAATAGGCAACAACAAAAGTGTGTGCTTCCGTGTAGGGCAACATGTTTTAAAAAGTGCAGTGACTGGATGAATGATTAAAATGTATGACAAAAAAATGGTGCACATACAACTCAGTTGCCACCGATAGGAAATTTACTTTTTTTTTTTTTTTTTTTTTTTTTTTAATCTAAATGCTGGCATTGTCCAGGGAAATTCCACAGGTTCATTTCTAATTGCTATAGGGTTGAAGTGCTGAGACATGCTCTCTGAGACATGTCAGCTGTGTTAATACTTGTACCCATGTGTATATTAAAAGTTCACACAAGAGAGTGTAAAAACCGCCAACACCTGAATCCTGCCACTGCTTTTTCACTCAAAATCATAGACTTTGTTGCCTTTTGACCCCATGAGGAAATAGTATCCAACATTCAGGATAACAGGAGGAAGTGGAAAAAACATGACTTTTTTTGTCTTTTGAGAATGAAATGTTTCCCCACCTTGGATTCTTAGGCACATTCTATGTGTGCAGCAAGCTAGCTGGGTACCTTCTAGCATAATATTCACATTGGCTTGGCTAACATACAGGCTGGTATTGTTCAGTTGTCCTCTGGGTCTGGTTTGAAGTCTTGAGCAATTTTTCACATCAGACATGGGATCAAAAGTCTAGAAGTGGATGTTCAGTGGGATTCTGATAGTGTCTGGTTTCATGAATGTCATGGTACCAGTCTGTGACACAGAGGTTTCTTCCTCCTCTGGGTACACATCTGGGAGTGGTTTTGCCAGAAGTAGATTTTCAAGTTGGCTTTTTTGTATGAGCCACAGGACAGAGATCTCTTTACTTCCTCCTCTTTCAGGTAGAGCTAAGAGACTGAGAGGCAGAGAAGGATTGAGAGACTGGCTTAAAACCTTTGCTGTTGCTTTTCAAAGTCTTAAGCTCACCTGCCTGCTGCTTAGATACTTTTTTTCCTAACTTTGTTTTTGCATTTTTTTCTTGGCCCCAAGGAGTCTGATAATTAAACTCAATATCTGTTTTATCTAGGATGGCCATTGGACGGCAACCTTTAATAAACCGTTTTCTACTATGAAGTAACAGCAGAAATAAAAATAAGTAATTAATGTAAAAACTGTTCATATAATCATACATAAATATACACAGAGAAAAGGGTGTTTGTTCAGAGATTCAGACTGACCACCTGACCAACACACATGATGACTAGAAAAGAGTTATGTGAAATCAACAGCAACATAAACACACAAAAGCAGAGAAAACTCTTAGGGAAATTGCATTAAATCAGAGCACGCGCTTAGTAAAATGAAGTAGAAAATGCACATCTCAGAGATATGGAACTTAATTAACCTAAACATTAGCAAGGGCTGAAGGAGCTGCCCAAGGAAATGATCAAAATATGAGTGTGATGTCCAGAGGAAACGTTATATTTTCTCATGTTCTAAGGCATAAACAACAGAGAGGGTGAAGCCATTGCCAGCGCATTTTTTAAAATTAATAAATGAAAATCAGAAAACTCTGCTTTATAAGTCAGTGGAGTTGATCTGAAATTCTTCAACAAATAGCATCAGGTCTTGATAGCAAGTGTTCAGCTCTGGCTTGTATAGAGAATATGACCATTGGAGAATGGAGTATTTATGAACCTTGAAGCCCATGAAGAAAATCAGGGGATGGGAGAAGCCAAACTCTTTACTGTCTCACTTGTGATAGGGAAGAGCTATGCCATAGGTGAAGAGTTCAGCATTAGTCATTTGGGGTCAAGGCAACCTTGACCCCCCCCCCAAGCTTGCATTAGGGTAATGTATTCAGTGTTTGTGTATGCCTTGTAAAATAAAGGTCATTGTAAGGACTTAATTTGTAGTGTCACACACCACTACAGTTAAGCAAATATTGGAGAGGAAAACGCACTTAAGTCATAGGACTAGTGTTACAAAATAGCCAAGTTAAGATTTTATAATTAGGGGCTAGAAAGATGAGTCGGTAGCTAAGAGCACTGGCTGCTCTTACAGAGGACCTGTATTCGGCTCCTAGCACCCACATGGTAGCTCACAGTTTTTTGTAACTCCAGTTCCAAGGGCTCCCAGATCCTCTTCTGGCTTCCACAGGACTGCACTCATGGGATGCCTATAAACATAGTAGACATGCATGTACACTCATGCATGCATGCGTGCGCACATGTGTGGGCACACACACACTTTCAAAGAAAAAATTTTTAAATTAATTCATAATTATAAAATATGTATATGATAACAAATATGACAGTTAATAAACTGACATACTTTTTATTATTTAATATATTGATTTTTAAAGCATTTTCATACATAAAAATAATGTTAGATTTACCTTAGTGAGCAGGGCAGGTATCTATTTGAGCAAGGGCAATGTTTCAAGGGCTACTTGACTGAGGAATATGATTCCCCCACCTCCGGCAACCTTGAGCTGCCTATAGCTTCTCAAGAAGTGTTGGTGAGCCTAGTCTTGCTCAGGTCTTACAGTGACATTAATACAAATTATGATGTAATCATTGCATAACATTGATCAGTGTGATATCAACTGCTTCAACTCTTTTTACTGATGCACGCTCTCAATTAACTTAACTGTATCAACTAGCAATACAAACCACGGTATGCCTTTGCCCCTCTGTCTTTTCAATCGCAAAACCTGGATTTCCTTGATGGCCTCTGCCACTTCCTGCAGCTCAAATGAAGGCTGACAATCAAGGAAGCTAAAATGGTCATCCTGAGACAAGCAGATTTTCGTTTGGGACACTGGGGTTAGAGCATGGGGTTTTCTGCCCCACGAAGCTGAGTGGGTACAGCAGGGATTTGAATGTAGTGGTAGCATAAAAAGAAGGGAGAGAAAGTTTTGATAACTTCCTTTCTGTGGTCACAGATGATCTCTCATTATTCTAAGTGTTCCATGCAGAGATGGGTGGAGGCTGTCACGGTGTGGGCTGCCAATGGCCTTTGTGCTCTAAGCCAGGTAGGCTTTCCACTGGGCACACAGAAGGCAAGAGAGAAGATACTAGACATTGGGCAAGCCAGGCAACATTACACTTTCATTTTTCAGTCCTTCCTTCCCTGTTAGCAACTTGAATTACACCCTTAACATTGCCTCACCAGTTGAACACATTTTGACTACTTTAAGAGAACATGTATGTTCAGCTGAACATACATCATCTATTTAAATGAAACACGCATGTTTAGATAATCATACTTGGCCTATTTTAAGAGAAACTGTGGCATCAGACTGGGATGGAGGACAGCCATCCTCAGCCCACATGCCTTTCAGTTGTCCACTAACAACTGCAGAATTTGGAGAGCCACGTATTGTTTCTTTTTCATTAAGCAATGGAATGGTGATTTTCCAGGGCTCATTTTCTTCACTTAGTAAGTAATCTATGGGGGAATCTGACAGGGCAGGTGTATAATGCCTTTGGAATAATGGAAACTGCTCCCTACTCTTTTCCATCAATTGTGAGACCTAAATGTTGAATTGTATCATTAGGTCACTTTTCTGCCACTAACTAGTATGAAGTTTCAACTTTGTCATTGTATTTTAATTCAGTTGTAGATTTCTTCCTGAGAAGCTTTCAAGGTATCAGGCTTCCTGTCTTACACTGAACATTCATAACCACCCTGTTTATTCATCTCCCATCTATTCATTAACTCACTAACTATTCATTAACCACTATGCATATCCATCTATGTGTTGATGTCATCTATTGATTACCTATCAATCATTCAGTCATATATTATCATCTATTTATCTATGTATCTATTGTCTCCTACCTTCCTATCATCTATCATCTCTCTGTCTACCTATCTGTTTTCTTTCTATCTGTAGATCATCAATCATCTCTCTACCTCCCTCTATTATCTATCTCTATCTATCTATCCACTGTCTTGGTTTATCTACTTACCACATATCATCCTTACCAATTTACCTATCATCTCTCTATCCATCCGTTCATCCATCTATCTCCCTATCACCTGTCCATCACTATATTCATATGTAGCCACCATTTCCCCTTCTTTTGTGGTTGTTTCCTAGTAGACATCTATTGCTTTGGTTTATGAACAGAAACAGGCCAGCGACATGTGTTTCCTCAACATCCTGGGAATGCTCTTCTGACCTGACAACATTCACTACCCTTGTCCCACTGGGCAGCAGCTGGCCTGACTCACAGGAGAAGTGAGCAGCGTTGCAGCCTTAAGACCTGACTTCAGTAAAAACACAGTAAACTCTTCTTTGAAGTTTCCCTTTCTAGACGCTTATTCCTCCAGGTACAGGAAAAACATAATGAGGAGTTTTGCTCCTTTGTTCTGAAAGCAAGCTGGACAGCTGCTGTCGCCCATTCATTGAGTTCCTAAGTTAGTGGCTTAAACTCACTCTGTGCATTCTCGGGGGATGGTAACTATATTTTCCAAAAGAATCAGTAAAGCTTTTTTTTACTGAACAAAACAAAACAAAACAAAACAAAGTATGATTTGATAGCAATGACTATTAGGAAATGAGTATAGGACACTCTTTTCTGCATGAGTCTGTCTCTGTTGTGCTGTCAATCACAGCAGCCTTTCAGATTTTGGAGTCTTGCTTATGTCCACATTATAGTCCCTAATTTTTTAAAATTAAAGTCTAGACAAATGTTCAGGCAAGTGATTTTGAGAATTTATTATGTCCTACAAAGTTGATTATGCTAAAATTGTGTTCAGTAGGCTAAAGAAATAACCCAGCAGTTGACAGCACCCAGAGTTAAGTGTCTGTTCCAGAGGACACAGGTTCAACTCCCTGCACCCACACGATGATTTATAACTGTCTGTAATCCCAGTTCTATTGGCTCTGCTGTTTTCTTGTGGCTTTCCCAGAAACCAGGTACACACATGGTGCATAGACACAAGTGCAGGCAGACACATAATTAAAGGGAAAAAAAAAAGACAAAGTTTGAATTCATTAGTTTGAATGTTCCTTCCTGAGTCATTGTTTGAATTGTCAATAAAAAGGAAGGAACATGATCAGTGTTGATTAATTACATATTGTATGAAAATACCCAGTGTTCCCTAGCTGCCTTTTATCATTCCACTCATGTAACTGTGTCAAAGGAGCCCTGTAGATGTTTCTGTCATAGGAAAATACACATAGCATAAATTTCCAGATCAATGATATTAAGTGTATTCATAATGAGACTATCACCACCATCTCACTTCAGCATGCTTTTTTCACGCAGAAATTTTGTCCCACTGAAAGACAATGCCCAACCCTCACCACAGACCTGGAAGTTAAAATTGTTCTCTGTTCCTAAAATTCTAAAAGGCAGGTCCCTTGTGTTAGTAGAATGCCCCAGGTTTTTTTTTTTTTTTTCCCTTTTGTTGCTGACTTCCTCATTCACTCTCCACAGTGCCACTGGAGTCATCTCTGTCCTGTTATGTTCCATAATACCCGGTTTGTTTTTCTTTTTATCCTTGGGATATCCTGTGCTAAATGTTTTCAAGAGGTTTAGAACAGCTGACTGTCTTCTCAGCTGTGTTCTGGTCTAGCCTTCTGGATAGACAACTATTGTTGTACTGCCCACGGATTTTAGTCTGCCCATCTGTCTAATGTAGGTTCTTCTAACCCCACTCTTGGCTCCTTCCATCAGTCTTTGCTCTGAGAAATGATCTTTAGTCCTCTTAACAAAGGCAAGCACTGTTTCCAGGCTAGCCTTGTATATTCCTGTCATCACATTGTCATGGCAGATAAGCAGAAGCAATGCATGACATTAGGCCAGCACTGGGCTCGGGACCTCTCTCTGTCTCTGTCTCTGTCTCTGTCTCTGTCTCTGTCTCTGTCTCTGTCTCTGTCTCTCTCTCTCTCTCTCTCTCTCTCCACTTGCTGTGGATTTCCTTTAGGGCCTCACACTCCACTGATGCTGAGTATGAACATGAATAAAAATGATCACTTGCACTGTGGTCTTTGTTTTTGTTATTACATTTTGAAAATTATTTTTAACCTGTTGGTAAGTTAATTGGTGAGCTGCTGCTGTATGGCCATTAGACGTGAAATTAAATCTGTACATTTGGAGGTAGTATCCCTGGGGTCAGTAACCAAGAGGGGTCTACTACCTGATATCTGAGCCCTGTCACAACTTTGAATGGGGCATAAATATTCAGATAAGGGAGGCTAGGGAGTGGTTAAGAGAACTGGCTGATCTTTCAAGTGTTGGGATTTGATTTCCAGCACCAGTATGGTAACTCACAAGCATCTGTAACTCCAATTTCAGGAGATCTGACACATTCTTCTTGCCTCCATGGCTACCTTGTATATACATGGTAAACAGACATATGTGCACACAAAATAAAAATAATTCTTAACAACAAAAGAATTCTGGTAAGGGCATAGTAGCTCTAAAACCTCCATCCCTCAGAATATGCAGTTGTGATGGATTCTAGCTTTCGGTATGTGCTAAGAGTTGAATGAGATAATAACAGGGAATACACTCCCACTGTCTCGGGCTTTATCAGTGAATGTCCATCCAACAAGATGTTGATATATAGTAATGTGAGGACTAGAACTTTCCATTCATACCATTCTCTGACTCTGTGACCAGTACCATTGGAAAGTCTTGTCTGTGGAAGTTCAGGGAAGTGATGTGACCAAGAGCCTCATTGGCTCTTTGAACACTCAAGGTTAGGCTTCATACCTCTGAATTTTGGTTCATGTCTTTTTCATTTCTGTTGGTGGTGGCAGGAGGATTCTCAGGGATTCACTATCAAGTCTTCCCTGATGCTCATTTAAGTAAGCCCTAAATCAGTGGTTGGTCATTTCAGAAGAGCCATTGAGTGGGAGAACTTGTTCTGAACGAGTGGTTTAAATATGGAAGGCGATGGTGACTTAACTTCAGAGTCGTAGCCATATGATCCCACAGGTTGAACAGAACAAAGAATCACAGAAAGCAAGTCACCAAAGGATGGGGAGTCAGCAGTGCCCCTCACCCCAGCTCCTTTAATGAGCACTCTCCTGAGGATACAAACTGTAGTTCAAATCTCAAAGCAGACTGCTCATTACTGAACAGATCACATAGGGAAGATTCTCTGGAGTCCTTCGGAGCAGAGTTCACTTTTATTTGAAAGCTTTTAGATTGAACAGAATCGTCTGTATGCCTGTCTGACTTGGCCCCTTGGGTAAAAACCCCTTTTATGAGAGCATTTCCTATGAGCTTGTGGGATGTCATCTTTCCTACTTAACCTGCTGGAGATGTCACTTCATTCAATACTTGCCCTCAAGTAAGACTCTTAAGGGAAGTGGGGGATGAGCATAGTATAAGTAAGTAAGAGGGAGGAAAGTTGGGATCTGATGGGTAAATACATGGTTATCTGGAGAAATCAAGTTATATTGAGGGGAATGGAGACATGGCAACATAATGAGATACAAAGAGAGTTTTTAAAAAAAGCACAAAAGACCTGGCACTTCTAGGTTCATTAAAGATGACTGTTTTCAAAGGCTACATAGGCTTCAGGTGGATAGCTTGTCTGCTGGTATGTTTCTTGGACAAAACAGTGGCTTTGGAAAAACTTTAATTGTTCTTATTTTGAACACTTTTTCCAAAGTGATGGTTACACATAAGTATGGCATTTGTGTTAGTATCCCACAGATGTGTTCCTATTATATTACATGAAACACAGATATTTCAGATGGTTGAAATCATGAAATAGAGGGCAGAAGAGTGTGAAAGCTGTAGGGTAGGGAGCAATTCTGTGAGACATTGTCCCCCAGACATGATGGGGCCATTGAACCCACCGCAGCTGTGGCTGCCTGCCCAAGACCTGCGCAAGATTGAGTCCCCCATTAGATTTCACAATGAATGGAAGAAGAGCTAGTGAGATCTCATTCTTTGCTACAAGATTATTGGTAGTTAATGGTTGCTAGGAGAAGGGAGTAATTTTACTCAGTAGTTGGCAACTTTCCATGCCAGTAAAGATCCCCTCACCTATACTTATGTTAACCCCAGTGAAACTTAATGGTTCACCAAAAAAGAAAGAAAGAAAAAATAAAAGAAGAAGAGGAGGACAAAGAAGTAAATGAGGAGAAGGAAGAGTAGGAGAAGGAGGAGGAGGCTGTTCTGTGAAGAACAGTTTCCGTGGGTGTTGGGAGGAGAGAATATGAGAATGTAATAGGTAGACATCTAGCACACTGTGTACAGGTATAAAATTGTCAAAAACAAGCAAAATCCAATACATGAGAAATTTCACAGCTTGAGTTTTCTACAAGTTTGACATCTAAAAATAGCCATTCGTTCATTTATAAGTGTGTGTGTGTTTGTAAATGTGTGTGTGTATATGTACAATTGTGTGTATGTGCGTTGGTAAGAAGACAACTTATCAATTTAATCTTTCCAGGTAATTCAGAAGATATTGGCTCTCATGCAAATAGATGCACAAGTGACCTTAGGCAATCTGTTTACTTACCTTTGTACCAGTCTCCTTTGTATTCATATAATAAGATTCCCAAGGCTGAATTAATTATAAGAAAAGAGGTATATCTGACCCATAGGGGCACAGTGCCATCACCAGTAGGGTTCTCTACACCCCAGGAAACATCATGGCAGAAGCTTTTTTGAAAGAATTTGATCAGATGCTGAGTCAAGAAGCCAGTGAACTTAGAGAGGCCTGAACTGCTCTTTCAACAGCTTCATTAGCTCATGAATACAAACTTGGGACCCAGAAAAATGCAAGTGCTCTCAGAACTTCCAGAGGAGCCCCAGCTCTTAAAGATAGCCACCACACCTTATTTCCACAATGGAGACCACATTCTCAACACAGGAGCAGATGAAGGGCATGTCAGGCAAAGCACAGCATCTTTTCAAAGGACCTCCTGTGTGTTGAAGGAAAGGAGTTAGGAAAGGTGGAGGTGAAAGGGAGGTGGGTGAGTGTGTACTCATGGCTAATTCCTTGCATCTTGGCATGCATAGCCATTGTTGGGATGGTAAGGAAGTGGTATGCCATGCCCTTCATCCTCCTGCCCAAAGGCACCTGAGCAGCATGTGTGATTCTAACTGGAACATACAACAAAACAATCATGCTGTGACTAGCCTGACCCTGATTGAGAGTTATCATCTAATACTCCATATCCCTTTGATACAGTGTTTTCAGTGAATCACTTTCTACCATTTTTAATAAGTTTTTAGTTGTTTCTCAGGAATATTTTGCATCCTTAAAATTCTGAAAATGTGTGTGCTTTTGACAAACCTGGAGAACATAGTTAACAAATTTGTCTCTGAGATGAAAAATAAAGACAATATTTAAAGAAACCCAGTATGAATGAGCAAGGTTTGCTTCCTTGTCTTTTCAGCTGTGTCCTGTGGAATTCCAGAGGCTCCAGGAAATGGCTCATTCACAGGCAATGAGTTCACCTTAGACAGTAAAGTGACATATGAATGTAACGAAGGATTCAAGCTGGATGCCAGTCAGCAAGCCACTGCTGTGTGCCAAGAGGACGGCCTGTGGAGCAACAGAGGAAAGCCACCCATGTGCAAACGTAAGTGTTCATGTCGGGCTTGGTGTCATGGGAGACTTCCCTGGGACTTGCATTAGCTGGGGGCAGGGATGAGTTTAGCCTCCAGAATGCAGGCAGACTCTTACCAGTATTGTGAGGACCTGGTCTCCTTTGTCCTAACAACACAAACAACTTCCATTGAGACAACTGCAACCACGTAAAATGAGCTGTGTAATCCTGGATGTGAGCCCAGTAAATCCAAATTAATTCCATCGCAATCTACAATGTGGTAACTCACCTCACCCAACCTTATTTTGGCTGCCATTCTCATTGTGGGCAGACATTCTTGTGACTGAATTTAGTAATAGCACTCATCATAAGTGTGAAAACATGAGGCACTGTGGGTTCTTCTCTCCATTTCTCACATGATATTTGAGCTCATTGAAATTAGAGGCATTGATTAATTTGTGTATTTAAAATGGACTTTTCATACATACCATTGGCTACCAGTGAAAGCACCAACTTCTTTTGTAAAGTGTAGTCCAACTTCTAGGAAGCTATCTTCAGTGTACAGTAATACTTTTACAGGAGTCAATCATGAGGTAGCAAAGGAAAGGGGGAAATGATGTAGTTCTATTTAATTAAAATAATAAATATGGGGCCAGAAAATGGATATGAGGGTGACTGTAGCTGAGACTTCTAGGAGCAGGGGTCATGGAGACTGAAGAGGCCACCCTCTAAACAGGACTCCTGGTGAAGGGAGGGGAAAACCAACCCACTCACAAGAACTTCAATCCAAATTTTACTCTGCCTACAAGATATGCAGGCATAAAGATGGAACAGAGATAGAGGGAATGTCCAACCAATGCCTGGCTCAACCTGAGACACACCAAATGGAAGAAGGACAACCCCTGACACTATTAATGATACTCTGCTATACTTGCAGATGGGAGCCTAGTACAGTGGTCCCCTGAGAGCCTCCAACTGCCAGTGAATTGAAATAGATGCTGAGATTCACAACCAAACATTTGGCAATTTGTAGGGAGTATTGTGGGAAAGTGGGAGGAAGGATAGAAGGACATGGAGGTAACTGGAGCTCTACAAGAATACCAACAGAGCCAGCTAACCAGGGCCCGGAGGGGCTTGCCGAGGCTGAATTACCAACCAAGGACCATGTGTAGACTGGACTTAGGCCCCCTACACAGATCTAGCCGGCGGCCAGCTCATGCTTCATGTGGGTGCCCTAGCAGGGCTGTCTCTGATATGGATTCTGTTGCCTTCTTTTCGATCACTTCCCCTCGCGGGGCTCCCTCACCAGGCCACAGGGGAAGAGGACATGTTCAGTCCTGATGGGACTTGATGGGCTCGGGTGGGTTGGTGAGGAGGGGCTCCCCTTCTCTGAGGAGCAGAAGAAGGGGCATGTGCAAGAGGGTGGGAGAGGAACTGGGAGGAGTGGAGAGGAGGGGCTATAATCAGGTTGTAAAGTGAATAAATAATTTTTTCTCTAAGGGCTGTGTTTCCTTCACTTAATTTTAGCTGAAGAAATCAGGCAGAATAAGCACAAGCCTTTATCCCTTGGTCAGAAAAATGTTGGTAATAATTGTGTACCTATGTGTATGTGTGTGTGATATACACATATATAATAATATACATATACACTCAGATATATTTCTTTTATTATTATTAATATAGTCTTGTTACATCTCAATGGTTATCCCATCCCTTGTATCCTCCCATTCTTTCCTCCCTCCCATTTTCCCCTTATTCCCCTCCCCTATGACTGCTCCTGACGGGGATTACCTCCCCCTATATATGCTCATAGGGTATCAAGTCTCTTCCTGGTAACCTGCTGTCCTTCCTCTGAGTGCCACCAGGTCCCCCGCCCCCCCCCACCCCCCACCCCCCCTGTCCAGGGGACATGGTCAAATGTGAGGCACCAGAGTACGTGAGAAAGTCATATCCCACATTTCTAAAGCTAATTTTATTGTATCTAAGCAGGGCTGAAGTGCTTTTTATCTTTGCTTAACAATTGTATGATGTAGATTAATAGATGAAATATCAGGTGATAAACACTCCTGCCAGATGTGGTAGAAAAAACTTTTAATCCCAGTACATGGGAAATAGAGGCATATGGATCTCTGTGAGTTAAAGGCCAGCCTTGGCTATATAGTGATATCCTGTTTCAAGACAGAAGTAAGTACAGGCCAGAGAGTTTGCCCACAGGTTAAGAACACTGGTTGCTCTTCCAGAGGAACAAGCTTCAGTTCCCAGCACCCACATGGCAGCTCACTACCATCCATAAAGTTCCAGGGGATCCAATACCTCCTCTGATGTCTTCAAGCACTGCACATGTATTGTCAGCATATATAGGCAAATATATCCCCACTTACACACACTGAAATGACACCTAAAGATAATGAATCAGTCTTTTTAAAAAGCTATTGATACTTACAGTGTGTACCCCCAGGATTGCTTCTTACCTTCCTTTCCTCCTTTACTGTAAACAATCAAAATCCCAGGAAAACCTGGAACCCTCCTAGACACAAAGAGTGCTCCAAGTTACTTTGCGACAGAGAACTTGGCTGCCTCCACACTGAGGTGGAGTCATCGGCAGGAGACAGAAATGTACCAGGAGACCAGACTGGAACAAGCCCTCTGGGTACTGGTCCGCACCTGCCACAGAGGTCATGGGCTTGTCTGCCACTTTTAAACAGGAGACAGAAGTTTAAGAGGATGAGTCACAACCTGACAGCAGCAATACATCCGTGACAACAACCTACCCGACCCTCACTCCCAGTTAACTATTTCCACCAGCCATGCACCACTGTGCTCGAAGGACGAGGAGAACCTAGGCCTCTGGGACCTTGGGGCTTCTCTGGGAACAAGAAGCTCTTGAGGAAACTCATTAGAGTCATTTGTAGCACCAATAGCCTGTGTCCTGGGAACTGAGCAGAAGGATGGCTCTGTCATCGTTACCCAAACTACAGGCTATTTTAGATTCAGTTATTGGTGTTTGCTCAAGTGCTGCCATTGGGTAGTAGCAGCAAAACTAATGTTTTTAAAACAGGCATTTATTTAATGCCTGTCTGGACAGCTAGTCCCAGGAATTATGTCCAGGCCATTTATACTTGAATCTGTTATAAAATCCACTGACAGTGAGTAAAACGCAGAGCATAGTTTCAAAGGTTGCCCATGTCTCTCATCCACAAAGCTTGGTTTCTTGCGTACCACCCACTGGCATCTCTCCACCCCATTTCTCCACTCCCCAGTCAACACTGAACATCTGAAGGACTGGCCTCCCAACTCCTCAGATCCGGTCTGAATGCAACCAAGCTTGAGAAAACAACAACAAAGCCCAGCTTCCACTCTCCAGGGCCAGCCTGAAATTGCATATCAGACACACATGGGTGAAAAAGTCCACGTGCAAGGTCTCATAATAAAAATAAAAATACTATAAAAGACACAGAGAAGGTATCTTCCCCCTAAATCCCACTCCTGTAGAAATGCTCTCACGGAGAATTACCTAGATGAAGCACAGATTTTTAAAAAGGGCAGTCATAACTTCAATATTTCATTATTTGCTGAGCTAATAGTCTTGTTCTTTGGGCTTCTGTAGCTCCAGAACTCAGCCCATTTCCTTCACGCCCATCAGTGTACACTGCTGGCAGTCCGCAAGGACTCCCTGTAAGCTGGGAATGTGAAGGACAGGGATGATTAAATTATTTCACTCCAAAGGTATCTAATCATAATTTTACAAATCTAATTAAATGTGCTCCAACTAAATGCAGTAATAAGAAGTACTTACCCACGTGAGTGTGGTGCAGGGAGAGTCTGTTAAAGGAAAATAAAAAGACGATTATATTCCACACTCTGGATGATTAGACAAGCAGTGAAGATTCGTGATGAGGGGCCTGTAACTACCAGTGGGGATACTTTATAGTCATGGTAACAGCCTCATCACAGCATCAATGCCTCCGAGGAAGGAACATCTGGCCTTGCTGATTTGCCCCTGGCTCAGAGAGTCAACAAGAAACCAGAATCTCTCTCCACAAAATTGACGCCCAGGGGATGGAGACATAGCTCAGAAATTAAGAACGCACACTGCTTTTTCAGAAGACCCATGTTCAGTTCCTACCACCTATGTTCTTTGGCTCGTAAACACAGAACCTGACCTGACTCTCTCTCTCTCTCTCTCTCTCTCTCTCTCTCTCTCTCTCTCTCTCTCTCTCTCTCTCTCTCTCTCTCTCTCTCTCTCTCTCTCTCACACACACACACACACACACATAAGTAAATAAATGACAAAACTTTTTTAAAAAATGGAAGCTAACATTTCCCAAGTAAAAAAACAAGTATCTTCCTTGTCTCCATGAGATTCAGAAGTTGGGGAAAATGTGTCAGTTTTAGAGAAACTACTCATTATTTGTAATTTCAACTCTTTTAATTTGAGAGGTAGAATTAGGTTTTGGTGCAAAAATGGTGTCAACCATGTTAGCAGTGAGCTGCATACACCAAATCAAGTCCATTGGGATGGACTACTGCAAGTGCTCTGTTAGCTGAAAGGGAAAAATGATCCTATGGTGGTGTTTTTATTTCTGTGATAGAAGAAAGCCTATGTTTCTGCAAAATTACAAATGGAAGGAAAGTCAGGTTTGCAGGTTACGTGGAACACTCTACCAAGTTGCAACATATTTAATAATCATATACTCAACTATGAAAATTTAGTCAGTTGTGAAAAATATGTGCTGAATAAATTCATGATAGCATGGACTTGTTTTCCTGTATCCCTAGATATAACAAATATTTGCATCTTCCTTCAAAGACTCTGTTCTTTATTTGATATTTGTCAGTTGTGGTGTTTATATCCTCCATGATGAACTTATGAAGATGCTGCCTACTGTATATTTTTAGTCATTAGTGGAATGAATTTTGCTCTTTGTGTTGACAAGAAAATTAGAAATCAGAGAGACTCAATGGGAGATATGATGACGGAGGGAATTATCGCCTGGATTGACTGAGCCTGGGCTTCCCTGTTTGACTGAGAAATGTAAATAATATAATGATGATGGTGGTGAGAATGGTGGTAGTTGTGGTGACAATGTGACTGTGATGGTGATGATCATGGTGTTGATGGTGGTGATGATGGTGACTGATGGTGATGATGGTGACTGTGATAGTGATGATCATGGTGTTGATGGGAATGATAATGGTGATTCTAATAGTGATGGTCATGTTGATGGCAGTGATGATGGTGACTGATGGTGATGATCATGGTGTTGATGGTGGTGATGATGGTGACTGATGGTGATGATCATGGTGGTGATAATGGTGACTGATGGTGATGATGGTGACTGTGATGGTGATGATCATGGTGTTTATGGGAATGATGGTGATGACTGTGATGGTGATGATCATGGTGGTGGTGATGGTGACTGATGGTGATGATGGTGACTGTGATAGTGATGATCATGGTGTTGATGGGAATGATGGTGATGACTGTGATGGTGATGATCATGGTGGTGGTGATGGTGACTGATGGTGATGATGGTGACTAGGATAATGATGATCATGGTGTTGGTGGAGAGGATGATGGTGACCATCCTTTCTCATCTCAGTGAGCATCATCTTAGATTATAATCTCAAAGTCAATCATAAACACAATAGGACTCTGGTTAGAAGCACTGACCAACACATCTGAGCAGCAGCTGTTTTCTGAAGTATCCATCTGGAGCTTCAGATGACTAGAGAGTGTGCACAGCTGCTGGAAGAACCTGTTCTAAATCATGTCAAGCAGGATACAGGCACAAATATTGGAAACCATAGCACCTGTCTCCTTCATGAGCCTCTAGGAGTGGCTAGAGATTGTAAGCCTCCAGTGACACTCAGGTAACCTGAGAATCAAGCCACTCCCTCAAGCCTCAAGGCTGTCAGTTGATGAGCATTCTTTCTTTCAGAATGTTCTCACTCTTTTGTTCTATCTCTTCACCTGAGCTCCATGAATTTCATTATCCTACAAGTTTCTCAGTTTTCCTTACTCTATTACTCTGATTGGTCCAATATCAGGAATGAAAGTGTTAATAAAATCCTCAATTCTATGTGTTATTTACTGTCACAACTCAGAGCACACTTATGTGTTTTCTGCCACACACTTCTTGATCTTTTCACCTTAACTCTCTTAAGATTCTCCTGTGGTCTGAGAGGCTGGCTAGAGAGGGGTGACCATATGCACTCCCACAGTGACAGGTGGCTGAAAGCTTTATGAGCAGTTACTCAGAACCAGAAAATGTGTCCCTTAAGATACACATTACTGAGTATCAGGTTTATAAGCAAGGATGTCTTTTAGGGAGTGGTTTCCAATTCCTTACTTAAATTATTTTTATTTTGCATATTTATGGCATGTAACATAGCCCTGGGGTTCACATAGACAGAAGAGCTCTACTCATCATCTCACATAGTAACCCATGTGTGTGAAAACATCTACTCCAGGCAGGGTGCAGACATAGCTCTAGGCAAACTCACAGAGGCTGCCTCATTCACCATTATACCCAGGGATTTCTCTTCCCACCATCCAGGTTGTGTTACTCAGCATTTCACCACCCAAAGTATGTCATGGATTACTCAGATACAGCTGTGAGCAATGCACACATCAGCTTTGAGAAATAAAAAGCCACAGTAGGAACCAGTTTCTGAAAACATGAGCTTTCTTTAGCACACAAAAGACAAGATGGATTTTGCTGGTCATGCCCACCTTGGTCTTCAGGCTTCCTCTTGGGAGACTCTTCTCAATCAGGTGTGACCCCTGTGTTGTCAGGATCATGGTCCACTTCACCCCCATAGTGCTAGTGTTTCTTGAAACTCTTCAAGACAGGGGCTAATAACACAACTTCCTATAGTATGCCATACCATTTTTTCTTTATTTATCACTGAGAGTCATTATTGACAACTTCCAGGCAGTATTTATAGAATGACTATTGTATACACAGGGTGCTGTTCACGACTATCTGTGGTTTCACAGGGAAGAGCCTCTGTGATAGAAAAACTATCATATCTTCAGTTTTCACATATGTGGTTTGATTGGTGACTTTGCCATCCTGTTTTCCGGGCAAGTTTCTTGTCAAACTGTTCAGATACATACATGCACACTCAGGCAACTGTACGTAAATGTGATGTGAACTTGACTTAGCTGTAAAACTATGAAAACTCATAGTGGTTACAGTGAAAATAAGCTTGTCACCAATCAGAGGGTGAAAGACACAAACAAACAAAGCAGAAGACAATTTAAAAAGCAAACCAAATACTGTTTACACAAAGAGGCAAAGCAACTGAGAATGTTTGGGATCAGTGCTGAGGATGGAGGTAGGTGGAGGAAAACTTCCTTTCCACTCTGAGCCAACGCTGAATCCTCTGGAGAAGCAGAGGTTGTGAAAGAGAGACCAGATGGTTAGAATTGTTCCACTGAGTTCTGGAAGCACACACTGGCAAAAGGGGAAGCCTTTTGTCACATTTCAGCTGAAGTCAGGTTTCCTAGGGCTGAAGGCTTTTTAAACATGTCTTTCTTGCCTAAAAAGCTAAACACATCCTAGCCACAGAAAGACTTAATTTCAACTATTAAGCAAATCACTTGTACATCCATGGTCATATAGCATAGCCGCTGCATCCAAAAATATCCAAGAGGCATAAACTTAGGAATTGCTCTTAAATTGCCAAAACTGCCTTCATATTTTTTAGCCTCATTGCTTTTACTTTTAAATTAAACATTCATTCTCTATAGTTCATTTGAAGACAGAACTGGAAGTTGCCATAGGAAAAAGTGAGATTGTCACACTTCACACAGCAGATTCAATTATAATGGATATTGATACAATCTAAAAGCAACATGAATTCATTATTGTCACTCTAGGCAAGCTATGATGTCTTCAGCCATTGTTTTTGGGCTCAAGGCTGACCAACCTTGGCCCTTCAGTTGTGTGCATAACCAGCTGTGTGATGGTAACAGATGTCAACTAAGGGATTTCTGTCCTTAGCACTATGGTTCTTGCCTCTGACTTGTAAAAATCATTGAAAATCATATCACACTTTTCTATACAATCTTATATTCACATAGTCTCCAAATAATGCATATATTTCAGTCTATCTGTAAGTTCTCTGGCTTCTACTATCCTGAGCAGCACCCAAGTACTGATACTGCAATTTCCCCCATGACTATTCACTCAAGAGTTCTTCTCTCTTTGGCCTTGGAGCCTGGGAAGTCCATTCTTTAAGTTATGATAATAATCATTTTTTTCTACAAAGGTAATGCAGTGTGCCTAAATATTTTTGTGTGCTAATAAACCTAGTAATATGTAGCTATAGTGTGTGTGTGTGTATGCATTTACATGTGTATGTTTGTGCATGGATATTCACATGTACATACATGTGAATGTGCACATGTGTTTTCCACATGTGTGTATGTATGTATAAGCACACATGTGTGAGGGCATATATGTGCTCCTGTACTGATGTGTGAATGATTGCATGTGTGTGCATGTATGTGTTGCACAGAGAAGGAGTGATTTCCTACTATTGTATCTCAGTCTGAGTACAAGACCCTCTTCTTGTTTGTAACAGGACAGTGGCTCCAAGCCTGGGATTGGGATGCAGCAGGACTGGATATGTGGGAAACATTAAAGTCCTGAAACAAGAGCTGAGGGCATCTAGGTCACATACCACAATGAGTTTCACATACCATCAGTCGCTAGAAGCAGTTATGGTTAGCGCCTTCAGGAAGCCATACTGACCCTGCGGTGTTTCTCTCACAGCGGTGCCCTGCCCCAGGATCGAAGGCCAGCTGTCAGAGCATGTGCTCTGGAGGCTGGTTTCGGGGTCACTGAATGAATATGGAGCTCAAGTCCTCCTCAGCTGCAGCCCCGGCTACTTCTTGCAGGGTCAGAGGCTCTTGCAGTGCCAAGCCAATGGGACCTGGAACACAGAGGAAGACAGACCCAGATGCAAAGGTGAGTGATGGTGGGCCCTCCCACAAAGCGAGTGCAGAACTCCAAGACACAGCATCAGTGTGTCCACCTATGAAGACACCACCATAGTCCTACTGACTAAAGCAGATCCCCTGTGTTAACATGACAAGCTCAAACAGGTGCTGCAGGATCAAATACCCAGCACTGCATTTTCTTTATTAGTGACAGTGTTTTATAAACTTCAGAATATTAGAATTGTCAAATACTTCACACTTGTGGTTGGAGACAAATAAAAGCACATGTTTGAAGAGGCAACTATTCTTTTGCATGAATGCATGACAAACTTCTCATTAGGATCTTGGGAAATAGTATTTATGCTGAAGATCTCTCTCTCTCTCTCTCTCCCACAATGGCTGTCTTGAAAAGGGAGATTATTATGCTCTCAGGTACATGATGAACAGCTAAATATGAATTAATAGGAAAGTAAGACAAAGCTGACATTGTTCGGAGCCCTTTTTGATTTGCACATCTCTGATATCCAATCTCTACTGATTGTTCACAGGAAATTATCAAACATTGAAACAAGCAGTTGGACTGTGTGAGCTTTATGTAACACACAACTTAGGAAAAATAGAAGTAGAACAAAGAGGAGAAAAACACAAGAATGTGTGGTTAGCTGCTTTACATAATAACTTTAATTCAACTTTTAATACAGCACATGCTAATTCTTTGTGTAATACAAACTCTTCCCAGAAACCCTGAGGTAAGCACAGACGGATAGGAGTATAAGCCCTAAATGCCTGACTTCCCTGAGACACCCTTCCCAAAGCTGCTTTCTGGTGGCTCTGATGACCACTTCATTTAGGTGACCAATGCCTGGCCAGGAGCCCTCTGCTAATTTCCCCTGCTATAATCCTACCATACTCTTTCACACTCAAGCCACTCACCCATGTCCCCTGACTCCTTGTAGCCACTTTGTGGTTTGGGGACCCAGAATTAGGGCTGACAAGAAAAGATGAAGATACCACAGAGGTTCTGACATTGCAGACATTAGCCTCCTTGAAGGGTTCATGAGAAGGCTCCTGTAGATGCAACAGGCCTCATATACTCTCCTGCACTTGATTTCAAGGATGCCTTCTGTGTCCCTGTCTACCTGTGTGGGGAACTTGATAGGCAGGGTCACCTTGATGTCACTGCCTAAAACTGCCTTTCCAGAATACCTCACACCTACATGTGAATCTTTTCAAACTTGGAGCTCTATTGATTTTTTTAAATTTTTATTTAATTTTTATTTATTTTATTTTATTTTATTGGTTTTTCAAGACAGGGTTTCTCTGTGTAGCCTTGGCTATCCTGGACTTGCTTTGTAGACTAAGATGGCCTCAAACTCACAGCGATCCGCCTGCCTCTGCCTCTCAAGTGGTGAGATTAAAGGCATGTACCACAACCACCAGGCTTGAACCAAACCAAGAGGTATTAAGGTACCCTTTACCAAGGAAGACCGTGGAATCAGGTCCCGGTGTCCTGCTGCTGTGCTTATCCTGAGGTTCTGGAAAGCAATTGTCCCAACACATACACACTGCCTTGCTCTTCAACTCTAACTGACCCATGGCGGAAGCAACACATTAACTGTAGCCACTTCCTACCAGACATATACACCATGTACACTGGTGACTGCTTGCTGCCACATGTGACTGGGCGTGAGTCCTCCGCCATGTGCTGCAATGTTCTTTTGCACGCTACCACAGATGCATGGCATTTTCTAAAATCAGTACCATCCACCTGAAATTGTGGTTTGCTTTGGTTTTACTACTCATGCCTGGATTTCAGGTTGTCAGTCTTGGCCAGGACAACCCCTTTGTTATGTCTCCATCTGATCTCTCCCACATCTTGCAACCTTTGCTTTATTTTAAAGACAGGATGTTAACCCAGACATTATTCAGGGATCCAAAGTGCCATGGAAGAGTGTTTTGTAGATGGAAGTCATGTGTGAGAAAGACAAAGCAATGTCCAGGAAGAGAAAGTTCACAGAGAACTGTGTCCTTACTCTTGTGACTCAACTGAGAGTATTTGAGAAGGCAAATGCTACTATTGTCTAAGTCAATCTTCTGTTGTCGTGAGGGAGTACCACGATCAAAGTGACTTATGAAAGAAGTTTAATCAGGCTGACGGGATCAGCGGGCTTCTGCGCATGACTGTGGAGCAAAGGCATGGTGCTGCTTCAGCAGTTGAGAGCTCACATTCTCGTTGGCAAACAGGAGGCAAAGGGCTAACTGGAAACTGCATGTGCTTTTGAAACTTCAAAGCCCACCCTACTGACACACCTCCTCCAAGTAGGCCACACCTCCTAATCCCTTCCAAACAGTTTCACCAACTGGGCACCAAGTATTTACATATATGAGCCTATGGAGGTCATTCTGGTTCAAACTACCACAGTGATTACCAATTTATTTCTATCTATGCATTTTGGGAAGTTTTTTGCATTGACGAAAGGGTTTGGAAATTTTTAGAATCTCCTTTTTGGAAACAAAGATGCATGAGAGCAGACGCTCCTGACTTATTGTGATGAGTTACAGAGCCATATAGCACTCCAGACCTTGTTTTCTGTTGCCCAGGCCTCAATGTGTAGTCTCGGGTAATGGGATCCTCTCTCACTTTCCTTTACCCTCTCCAGCTTCCTGGTTTCCATCTCTCAGAACCACGTGGCCTCTTTAAGGGCTCGCCTGACTTGTATTAGCCTCATCTTGTCAATCATCTTGTCAATCCTACCCGTACAGCCAAGAATGAACTGACTTGTAACCGGAAGAAGCACTCTGTCTAAATAAAGCGCTGGGCATTATACCGGCTCTGTGGCCAGAGAATGAAACTTGAAGATTTCCTGAATTTTTTCTTTTTGCATATTATAAATTGACAATTCTAATTATTTGAAAATGTTTAAGCAATTTTAATGGAAACTGAGAAGACATAAATGCATATTAATTTATATAAAATAATACCAAGTCCCATCCATGCTAATATAAATAGCATCATTTTATAATATTAACTTATATGAAATAATAGCAAGTCCCTTCCATACTAATATAAAGAGCACACTTTTGTAAACAATGAGATTTTGTTTTCAGGCAGAACAATAGCTTGTGAGATGGCTGTCCTTTTACAATCTACATGTGACATGGCTGCATGGGTGTGGCTGGGTCTTCCAAGCTGGCTTGGAACTTCACTAATTATGCTGTTTTAATGGAAATATAAACACCTTGGGCAGTTGGGAGTCTAGCAGCTGAGTAAAAGGAACTCTGAGGGCTCTGACAGGATGCTGGGAACTCCTAGAGGCTAAGGATGTATTTTGGAAAAGCTGTCTATGATGAACACACTGGTCCAAGGTCCAGGGAATTTGTTTCAGATGCAGGAAAAAAATGAACATACTCATTTAATCTCTGTCTCAAGTTCCCCTTCCACTTTGTCCTTGTGTCCTCGTGGGTCTTCATGTCACTAGCTGTCCTCATCAGCCAGCTTTCGTTCTGTATCTAACATCACTTCTCTTTATAACAAATTGGAGGATTAAGTGTGATAAACATCTCCTCTTTCAAAACAAACAGGGTAAATAGGCTGCTGAGAAGGACTAAAGAACTCAGATCTCATCCCTCTAATAGTGAAGGGAAAGAAAAAAGAATTAGGACCTTACAACATTCATTTTCTGGAATCTTCAGAAATCAATGAATGCACCAGTTCATTTATTTCTTACGAAGTTGCAGTTCATTGTAACTTAAATTCTCTTTATTTCTCCTTGTCCTTATTTTTACCCACATACACTCAGAAAAAAAAAATACTAGATCAATACAAATAATAATATACTTTTCTTTGAAATGAGTGTATGAAAATCCACTTAATTTCTTAATTAAAAATATTGAGAATGGTACATTTTCCTGAGCCCAGTTTGCTAGCCTGTGGCTGCATCCCTATAGAAGAAATAGTTGCTTTCCATATGGTGCTGGCACAGAATCAACAGCGTCTCCAAATATGTTGTCATGGAAACTATTGGTTTAGCAATGGAACTGTAATGTTTGAGGTTTTAGTTACCTGTGGCTTATTTCAGAGTGGCCAGCCCACTATTTCCTGTTACATGTCTGCTTGAGAGCCAGGATGATAAGATTTCCTCCTCTGCTGGTCATTTAATCCAGAAGGAAAAACAGATCCTTGGCCACCCCCAAAAATATCCACAGCACCCTGAAAATAGCTCAGATCTCTAGATTCTTGGGTGGGTGGGGCGGGGGAATCACATTCTCACTCCATGTGGTTCTAAGTTCTCAGAGTGCCTGTGTGTCCACAGCACAGGAGGGACTCTTCCCATTGGATCCTGCAGGAGCAGACAAAACACCACACAAGAGGGAATCCAGCATTGTTTTTCTCACACTTATTATTGCTGATATTTAAATATAAGTAACATGTTCATTGTGGAGATCCATGAGTCAGAGACCTTTACATTTTAATATATATAATATATATGTACATATGTACATATATATTACACACATACATACACACACAAGATGCCAAACTAGACCTTTAAAAGTGTATTCAGAGAACATAGCCCATATTTTAGACTACCCCTGTTTCCTCACTTCTAATCCAGAATTTTCTGAGAGCAGATCTTCACCAGGCTGAGGTACAGGACAGCTGCTGTGGGATCCTGTTGCTAACACAAGGCATGTGCAGACTGATGGTTAAACTCAATGGCAGAGACCCATCCACAATAGTCAGCACAGGCAGTCCATCCTCCTGATTGAGTAGCATCTTTGCTCCATCTGTTATTAGAGTGGGCATTCTTTCATGCACTTGAACTTGGGAGACTCATTAGCTCTAATGTCTGCTCATTGGTGCATGGGCAGCCGATTGCATCATGAGTGTCCTCATGCTGGGTGAGACCTTTAGACTTACACCCACTGATAGACCCTGGACCTCACATCATCACCCAGGCGATGATGTGTGTTATAGTGCATTGCTCTTCACAGTTCATGGTCACTGTGAGCTGCATGTGGTCATGGAACCATTAGTGACTATAGCAGTCGAGAGCGTCAGCATTGGAACTTGCTTATAAGAATCTGTGCTGTTGATGGGAATGCTGGCCTCCTGGTATGAGAAAACACCTACCAGCAGGTTACTGTTTCAAAGTAGATTTCCCTGTGAATTCCAGTGAAGAAGAAAAGGAAGCTTGCCTGTGAGGGGTGGCTTGTCACCCACCACTATTGTAGAGAGATAGCGTTCACAGAGAGCCCTTGCAGGGTGTCTTCTGGGTGCCTTTGACTTTGCACCTTTGCTGTGCAAAGACACCCCCATGGCTTCTGAGAGTGCTGTGGATTGTGAGTGTGGACATGTGTTCAGTGGGAAGGAGAAAGCATAGCTAATGAATCCATTTTTGGAGGCTAAGAGGGAGAATAGCATAGAGGTGGACTTTCTTCTTGTTTTGAGACAAGGTTATTTTTAGCTGTGATGGGCTCTTCCAATTAGGCTTTTCCAAGTTGCTCTACCACCCTCACTAATGAGCAGAGGTTTGCAGCCAAAGGAAACCCTAGGCTTAGAGCCCCATTATACAGCTGCCCAGAAGCCCAATTGTTGCTCCATTAGTTCCTTGTAATCTAATGAACCTCATTAGAGGATAGACTTTAAATAGTCTCTTCACCTGGATGTGTGAACCAACGCTGGGAGGACAGAATCTGATGCACTCCTTCTCCCTGCTCTACCGCTAAAGGTATATGGAGCTCCCAGATAGGAAACTCGTCCTGCCTTGTCATTGAACACATTTGTGATAAGCACAGAAGTTTTAACATGAATTGCTAAATATCACAGTTCAAGGTAGGGTTCACACTGTGTTTGGGAAAAGGCTTAGAGAAAAGTTCACGGCAAATTATAAAAACCTAAATCCCTCTTGAATCCGTTGACATTTGGTACGGTACATTCTAGCAAATTATTGAAAGCTTACACTTGCTGCTGTGAAGGTTTAGCTTAGCGGATTCAGACACCAAGAAATGTAGAGGCTCTCTCAGCAAGATTTCTCAGGAGGTGGACTCCCAGTTTCTGCCAAGTGACCCACATAGATGATATGTAGCTTACAAGCCTTCCCATTTCCTTGAAATTGAGTGGGAGTTACACGTTGGGTTCAGAGAAGCTGAGTTAAGGGGGTTTATTTCAATGGTGCATTCATACAGTTTTTCTTCCTGTGACTTTATGCTACATTTTTTATCACTGTGACACGCACCCAAGAAAATGGTCTTTCAGCAATCTTATTTTATTTTATAATTTGAGATGAGATCTCACACAGTAGTCCAAGCTTTCTGAGACTTCATGGCAGTCCTCTAGTCCTCTAGCCTTGGCTTCCCAAACAGTGGATGGGATTATAGACCAGAGTGACACTGCCTAGAAGAGGAAAGCAATTTAGAAAAAGGGTGATTTCTATTGGGTCAAAATTGCAGAGGTTCCCATGGGTCTGCAGCTTGGGCATTTGTATTACTTTGTTTCTGGATTTGATGAGACTTACTTAGTAAGAGAGAAGGACAAAGTTGCTTATCCGGAAAGCAGAAAGAGACAAAAGGGTCATGAATAAGATGTGCCTTTCAAAGTACCCCCTCTCCGACCAGGCCTCACTTTCCATAGTGTCCACAACCTTACAACAGTTCGTTGTGACTTTTAATCCCTTAATTGGATTCATTTCATCATGAGGTCAAAGTCCTCATGGTCCACTCACATGTCAAACATTGGATCCACGGCCTAGGGTCGAGGTCACCAATGTGTTGGCCTTCTAGGGTCAAGGCTGTGTGGTTTACCTGTGAGCTGTTCCTACAGACTTGTTTGAATACTTAGTCCTCAGCTGGTGGAAGCTGTTTGAGGGTTTGTGTAGCCTTTAGGAGGCAGAGTTTATGGGAGGAAGTGGATCATTGGTAGAGTCAAGCCTTGAAGGCTCACTGCTCTTTCTGCTTCTTTGTGGACTGGGAAGAGGTGAGCAAGATGCCTCTGGGTCCAGACACACTCATGGCAGGAGTTTCTACTGCTCTAAATAACACCATGCCTTTCCCACCATGAAATCACAAGCTAAAATACATCTCTTTCCTTTAAGTCGCTTCTGTAAGGTTTTAATGTCACAGCAATGAGAAAAATCACTATGATGATGTTTGCCTTGATATTCATACTGTTGACTCAGCTTCTTACGTAGTCTTCAGCATAGATTCTCACTGTTCTCAGCCCCATCAGACACGAGTGACTGCTAGGAGGCTGAGCAAAGGACTTAGTTCATGATGGTGTTTCCTTTCCATCTCTTATCAGTTTACTATGGATGAGAACTCTGTCTTTTTGCCACTTCCTGGCACAGCATTAAGTACTGTGCATGTCACGAGTTACTAGGTGATCCAAACACTTCTCCTTAGGTAGCTTTTCTAAGACTTCCATTCTCATTTAAACACTTGTGAGCCACTATTGGTCAAGTTGTCCTAGAAGGTCCGGGTACTTTCCTTCTTTCCATGAGCTTTAGAAGGTTCTATCCTCAAGTGTTTATGCATCTAAGGTAGAAACATGTGAGTATCGTTAGTGTTTCTACTGTGGGTGACCATTAATTTATCTCCCCAAACGGACCAACTTGGGGGTCACAGCAGCTATGCCCATCATATCTGGGACAGCAAGAATACCCTTAGGACTTTCAGCTATCCTGTCTCTGCCCACACAGAATCAATTTGTGTGTATGCTTACCAATTACCCAGAAGGTTCAGGTGGATCCTGTACAGTCAGCCATTTCACGGTACTCATCACTGAAACACATCCTACAAGTAACTGGAAGGACACTGATCTTGGAACTGTGGTTAAAACCAAAAGCACTGGGTTTAAGCTGCCCCCTTCCCCTCCCATGCTGTGTTTGGCCTGGTGGCCTTTTGAGAAGATACTACTCATGTTCCTGGCAGGTACATGAGAGTGTCCCCACAATCGTATTCTTAGGATGGCTATGGAAAGAAAAGTGGACAGTCAATTTGTTATGGCTCACTATGCTGCATACTGAGTGGATTTTGAAGAAAGGATTATCAGTCTGTGAGAATGAAAAAGCAGTGGGTCACTGCAGGGACCTCAGGGGCCTTGGAATATGCTAGAACTTCTGAGGTTTTGTGTTAAGAATAATAAAGAAAGAAAATCTAGCTGAGACAGCTGACACATCAAGCCCCAGCGGACCAGACCTCCCTGCCATATGCTCTTTAGGAAAACCAACAGTCAGGGTTTCTGCTTTAAGCTCAGACCTAGACTAATATAGTTTTTCTCTTCCAGTCATCTCCTGTGGAAGCCTGTCCTTTCCCCCAAATGGTAACAAGATAGGGACCCTCACTGTGTACGGAGCCACCGCCATCTTCACCTGCAATACCGGTTATACACTTGTGGGCTCCCATGTCCGGGAGTGTTTGGCCAATGGTCTCTGGAGTGGATCTGAAACAAGGTGTCTGGGTAAGCTACTCGTAAGTTACCATGTGGTGTAATTCAAATAAACCTTGAGACTGGATCGAAGTGTAAGAAGTGTAGGCTTCTGGCTGTTAAGGCTCTGATGAGCTTGGTGAATCTGTCCATGGTCACAGCTGCCTGCCCCTTTCTAAATCTCAGAATGTCTGAGGTCTAAGAAATGAACGGTGGACATATTGTATGTTCTGTAGCATATAATCTGTCTTGTAGAGGTCCTGGAGACATGGGTCCATGGCTAATAGTGCTAACTGCTCTTGCAGAGGACCCAGGTTCCAGTCCCGGAGCTTATTATGGGTGGCTCACAACCACCTGTAACTCCTCCTCTGTGGCATTTCCTCTTACTGCTGATTCACTTATGTCCGTATAGGCACACACAAACACACATATACATCTAATTAAAAATAAAAATAAAATCTCTACACTAAAAGGACTGTGACTATATGACACTCAAAAACCTTCACAAACAGAAATAGGAATTTCCAAAGAGTTGAATACATTTTATGCTTTTAGTGGTTTAAAATTCCATCAGGAAATTGAGGTGTTGGTCATTTAAAGGTAGGAAGTACTGCAAGATGTTTAAAGTGGTTTGTGTCTGTAATTGTGGCTTTGTTTTTCTAATGTTATTCTTAGATAATTTTAAAGGGAGGGAGGAGGATGCTTCTGCTGGAATTGTCTGCATAAATGTGCACAAAGCTTTGATATGCCAATGTCTCAAAGTAGCTCCAACTGATCTCTTTATCAGCACTGAAATATCACAGACATCTGTAGCATTTTACCATCCCCCTACCTGCCTCCAGTATCCCAGCTCCTTCCATCACCCTTTTCCATTACCATTTCCATTAGAGTACTCCAGTACTCTACCCCTTTCCATGATGTTATCCCTCCAGTACCCCATCTCTGTTACCCCACCTTTCTCCAGGACTCTGCCTCCCTCCATTTCCCCAACTCTATAGTATTCCACCTACGTCATTATCTTATCTCCTTCCAACACCCTACCCTTCCAGTACCCTACCTCCCTCCATTACATCATCCCTCCATTATCCCATCCTTCCATCACCCCATCCCTCCCTTACCCCACCTATGTCTGCCATCCCATCTTTCTCTATCCCTTCATATCCCTTCATCATCAACATACCATCTCCCTCCACCATCCTATCTCTACCACCTCACCTCTCTTCCTTATCTCTCTCCCTCTATCACTTCATTTCTCCAGTACCCTCGCTACCTCCATCATCCTGCATCACCTTTCAGCATCCCTCCATCACCTCACCCTTGTAGTACCCCACCCCTCTCTATTATTCCACCTTTTGCAATGCCCTCCTTTTCTACCACCTCACCTTTCTCTAGCATCTTCCTTCACTCTAGCCCATCCTATCCCTAGTCTTTGAGAGTCTTCTCTGTAGGTAAGTATCCAAGTTAGCCTATGTGGGAAGCTTGAGAAGTTTAAGTGATTTAGTTTCTAAAACTGATAAGGCCTAGAGTCATCTTATGTCCCATTAGTCCCAAATTAGCCTCTACTTATTCTGTGATCCCTGTGCTCCAAACTTAAGGGTTGAAGCCAACAGGTTGAGACACATGATCTGTTGCTGATCCTTCATTGACACAATCGTGCTCTTGATAGAATGCAGTCCATCTTGGAACCCTTTGGACCCTGAAGTTACTATTGCTGTACTAGAACACCATGATCACGGCTTGGGGAAGGGAGGGTCCATCTCAGCTCATAGTCCCACATCATAGTCCATCATGGAGGGAGGGCAGGGCAAGAGCCTGAAAGTAGGAGCAGCTGGTAGAGACAGCAAGGAGGAATGCTGTTTCCTGGTTTGCTCCTTGTGGATTCCTTAGTCTGTTTCCTTAATAAATTTGGGACCACAGGCCCAAGAGTGGCACTCCCACCCATACTGGCCTGAATCTCCCACATTAATCTCTTATTAAGAAAACACATTAAACACTTGCTTTCATGTAAATATCCTGAAACATAATGGATAATCCCCTTTCCCAAATGATTCTAGCTGTGGCAATGTGACATAGCTAGGACAGCCATCATCTTGATTTTAGTCTATAAAGAGTATTTATAGACACTGAGGATGGACACGCCCCTATAGTAATGGATCTGGTGACTTTGGTTTGTGAAGAATGTCTGGGAAACATGTTAGCATTATTTGGCCAACAGAAGTATTAGAAATAAAGAATAGATAATTTTAGATATCTGAAATTCAATGGTTGTGATTAGCTTTTCTTGCCTTTGCCAGCCATGGATGGATAGGTAGAGGTACCAGGAAAAGCTGTGTTGGCAAAAATAAAACTAATTAAATTCATGTGCTGGAGATGGGATGATGGTTTGTCCCCTGCAGATGAGCCCAAGGTGAAAGCATGCACATGTGTGTCGTGGCACAGTCGCACATAAGCTCCAAGAGCACAAGTGGAGGACCCCACTCCTGCATCGTGACTGGGGGCTCTAGGAAGACCCCACTCCTGCACGGTGACTGGGGTCTCTAGGATGCTCTAAATTATTGAGGACATGCTCTGTGTCCCCTTGTATAAGTTTCAGCCATAAATATCTATGTCTTTAAGCCATGAGAAGATAGACCCCCATATCTCGCCTGCCAGGTGCCTTGTAAGCCATCAGGAAGGTCTTATGATCACAGTGTTCTCTTAATTATTTCCTTGTAGTTATCTTCTTTGTACTAGTTCTCCTTGAATCCCACAGCAAGCACAGGAGTTAGAAGGAGGTGGTATGTCTATAATCTGGGGCCCCTGTTGTAAAAGTCTTCATTAATCTCTTGATAACAAACCTATTGCATGTGGATTTTCCTAGCAGAGAATGACCTGTCAACTCTCCCACTGGGTTACCTTTTTAATCCTTGCTGTCAAAGATGCCTCTGATAAGGAATCCTATGTTTAAAAAAAAAAAAAAAAAAAAAAAAAAAAAAAAAAAAAGACCATAACTTCCCAGCACAATGGATGCTGCTTGAAATAGATTTGCATTTGCTGAGCCATAATGACTACAAGAATGCAAATCCTCTTGTGAATATAACGTGGTGACATTCACAAAGCCTGAGATAGCTTGGTCTCATCATTCAGCATTTTATTTCAGACTACTTCATAGATTGAAGGGGATAAAACTGGAACGTGTTCTTCAAATACCTTGTAGATTTTGAGAGATCTATATAAAACTGTTTAATGAAACCACTGAGAAAGATCCTGGTGAGATTACAGGAAATGTGATTCTATTAGAAGACAGGAATTGCTCCTCTCCTCCGGGAAGTTGTCTGCTCTGCCGTCCTTCTGTGAAGTGTGCATCGTGTCTTAGGGAGGGTGACCAATTTAGAATCATCTCACACAAATCCTCAGATTTTGTCCAGGCATTCTTCTTGAAGATTAACAAAAGTGTACTTTGTGGCAGAGGAATTGGGCCCTGGGTTGAGGTTGCCACTGGAGGCATCAGGTGTAGCCTTAGTTTGTTGAGCTGTTGACCTCAGCAGGACTTCGTGTTCTCAGGGTCCACTGCCTTTGTGTGGTGCAGAAAACCTGCTCAGCATCACCCTTGCAAATTGCACTTAGAAGTAAGACAGACTCACGAGTCAGAGTTCTACAGTGTTCTTTTAGCACAGACAGCTACACAGATTTAAAATAAAGTTGGTGAGTGTTTAATGCCAACGCTAGCTTCCATGCCTTTCACAGATCAGATCCACTTGGCATTTTATGACTGCTTGTTAACACTTAAGGAGGGTCTACAAAATGGGCTCTGGTGTTTGCTGTCCATGTAAGCCTAGCTTAGCTCAAAGGCACTCATCCACACAGATCGCATCCCCCACCGTGCAGCTTGCCTTTCTGACTCTCCTAAGAGACGGGATATTTTTAATACACAGTGTTTCGTTGTCAGCACAAAATCTGATAATCATGGGGCAAATACTAAGGTCAGACATTTGGTTTGTAGATTTTCTAAAAATGGTTACAATTTAATCCTCGCAGGAATGTCGAATATTTACAATGACAGAAACTGGCAGAGTGGAAGGTGAGCTTAAGACAGCAGGGTCTCAGGGGAGAGAGGTGTACACAGCAGGGTACTTATGTTGCCTCATAGAGTAGAGCAGAGCACAGCATTTCATCCTGGACCTCCTTGAAAGGCATTCCTTCCTCCGCCCAAGCTGCCAGTTCTGCCCTTCACTACAGGTTTCCGTGCAGTCAGCACAATGTTGTTTAATTTAAATTTCCAACTCATCATACTCCTTTCCAAAACCCCAGCAATATATGTTCATCTGTCCCTGCCGTGCTGATCCTTCTGGGAACCTGATTCCAGGTTCTCTTCAGATAGCAAAATCAAAAGCAAAAAGATAAGGTCCCTTATATAAAGTGTGTAGTGTTTTGCATGTGGCACATGCCCTCTTGTACCCTATAGTTTGTTTCTGTGTGGCTTAGGATAATCAGCCTTCCAATGTGTCCCCAGCACACAAGGCCTGCACTCTATGAGCCCTTTGTGCATGCGTGTGTGTGTGTGTGTGTGTGTGTGTGTGTGTGTGTGTGTGTGCGCGCGCGCGCGCGTGCCCATCTGTAGTCAGCCTCTGGGGTTGTATCTGAGTCTGGTCGTATCTGATTCTTTATTTCATTCCTAGCCCAAGAGCGTTACCTGGGTGACATAAAGCATCCCTTGGTATAACGGTTTAAATGACAATGTCCACCACAGACTCAGATATTTGAATACTTGATCTCCAGTTGGTGACGGTCAGGGGAGGCTTAGAACATGTGGCCTTGTTGGAGGATGCCTGTCACTGGAGGCCGGCTCTGGGAGTTTAAAGACTCTCAGTTTGCCCAGTGAGCTCCCTTTGCTTCCTGTTTTTAGTTTAAGCTGTGAGCTTCAGATGCTCCTCGGGCTATACCTGTGCCCACTGCCACATTTCCCTGACATGACGGACTCATATCCCTCCAAAACCATAAGCCCAAATAGACCCTTTGCTCTGTAAGCTGCCTTTGTCATGGTGTCATACCACACCCATATACTGTAATAAGTTGCAACTATGCCAGGTTATACCGGATCACTCACAGGCAGCATAGAAGACAGTATAGTGGTGCAGAGAGGACAAGGATGGAACAGTCATACCTTAGAACGGTGAAGCATCTATCTCCACATACAAAGTCACTTCTGAACAGGACTTCAGATAGCTCTCAGGAGCAAAGTCTCGCGTTAATGTGATGAGGAGGCAAGCAACTCCTTTTCCAGTGTGTTCCCCTGCTACTCAAAGCCACGACTCTCATAAGGACTTCTAAAAAGAACTATCACAGTCAAACAATATAGCAAAATATTACATCACAATGGCATCTTAAATTCAAAGCAAAACTCAGAGTGCATTGGATTTAAGTTTTACCTGAGGGAGATTTTTCTTCCTTCTCATGATTTTGAATTATTATTATTATTATTATTATTATTATTATTATTATTATTATTATTATTATTATTATTTGGGTTAAATTCTGTAAATGAAATTGTTGTGGATATTCTGTACATGTGAATAGCCTATAATTTTTCTAACTGAAAAATTTAAGACAGCTGGCCAAAGAAATGGGGAAGTAAGTGTTATTTCCAAGTCCACAAAGGTATTTATTGTAGCCATAAACTAACTTTAACTTTTAAAACTATTTGAATCAAATCAGCAATTCCATAATCAGGGATTAATTCATCTGAATAACAAACAGTACATCTTCAACAAGATCCTGTAGGAAGTTTGCTCAATCAGAGCTGGTCAATACCCAGAAAGTAACAGTTCACACCAATGCCAGATGTATTACTTTTTGGATGTTCAAGACAGGGTTTCTTTGTGTAATCTTGGCTGTCCTGGACTCACTTTGTAGACCAAGCTGGCCTTAAACTCACAGGGATCCACCTGCCTCTGCCTCCCTGGGTGCTTGGATTAAAGGCATGCACCACCATGTCCGGCTCTAATGCCAGATTTAAGAGAGATGCAGCAGTGCACAATTGACAGGGTAGTCAGAGGTTGGAAGCAGTTCTGGGGTACATCACAATACAGACCTTGCAAATACTGGGTCACTTCCAGAGATCTCTCATGTCTACTGAACTTCCCAAATCAATGTCTCCTGACAGCATGTCAGAGACTGGAAGCAGTTCTGGGGGTGCATCATGGTACAAGACCTTGCAAATACCAGATCACCTCCTAGACAGCCCACATGCCTAGTGAGCTCCCTTAACAGGGTGGCTCTTGGCAATTGTGAACTAAAATAAACCCCTCTTCTAAGTTGCTTTTTGCCAGGGTGTTTTATCACAGTGACAGAAATGAAACCAGGAGACCTTGTCTACACTTATTCAAATTAGGGGTGCAAAATACCAAATCATCCTGTGTAGTCTTCTTTCTGTTTGGCATGGGGCTGAAGTGCAGTGATTTTTTAAAGTATATCTTCTATTTCCTCTAAGTACTCAGGCCAGTTCCTCAAAGAGTAGTGTAGCCAAATTGGAACTGCAATGCCCTGGGAAATTTCCCTTGCAAATATGGTACACCTTGTTATCTGCCCCCTAAGGAATACATCCATGCCCATGTGAGTTAAGGGCATGGGCCACTTCAAGCTATGTGGGAGATAAAAGCTTAGTGGAGACATGTACAGTTTGAAACTGAGCATGTCCAATCAAGATTGTCTAACTGAAGGGAGCAGAAAAGCTCACCGGAGGTTTGGGAACTTTGTTTAATGTGCCTTCTTCAGCAACCCATGGTTGATACGCAATGCCTTCTTTCAGAAATGACCCCCCAAAGCACTTGGAACTATCTAGAACAGTGGTTCTCAATCTTTCTAATGCTGTGACCCTTAATAAAGTCCGTTGTGTTTGATAATGCCCTAACCACAATATTACCTCATTACTACTTCATAACTGTAATTTTGCTGTTATGAATCATAAAGTAAGTATCTAATGTGCAGGATTTCTGATATGTGACACCCCACCAGGGATCAAAACCTCCAGACTGAGAACCACTGATCTAGAATGATAGCCAGGATTCAGGTGGCTTAGTGACCTCTGTGGGTCTCACTGATTTGGGGGGTGTGTGTGTCTAGAAACTGGGTATCAGATCCATCACCTCACAAGCAGGTACTACCTGCGTGAAGTTGTGTGGAGGCTCCTGCATGCTTCCTCTGGTCCTTGTGGCTGGGGTTGGGGCAATGCCTCCACCAGCCCTTGTGACAGCACACTGTGCTGATGACAGTGTCTGGAAGGGCAACTCAGGCCAGTGTTCTTCCCCTGTGCCATCAATGAGGGCTTCAGAGACTGCTCTGCCAACTACAAGGGCATTAAGTTTTACTTGAAACACACACACACACACACACACACACACACACACACACACACACACACACACACACACACACCACACACACCATGGTAGCAAGTCTGAGTATATGGGAAGTAATCTACATGGACAAAAGATGATGACTAAGCCCAGATGGCCAGGAAACCTTCCAAACGATGGAACCTGGCAATCTAGGGTAGCTTTTCTGATATGATTCCTCTTAAGTATTTATCTCATTGCTGAGACAGAAAGGAGGAGGGTTTGTTTCGGCTCCCGGTTTGAAGGTAGACCCCCACCATGGGAGGAAAGGCAGGGAGGTTGAGGCACTGGTCACGTTGTACCTACAGTCAGGAAACAAGAGAACAGTGGATGCTGGCTTTCAGCTCATGTTTTACTTTAAAGCTGTTCTGGGAGCCACTCTCATCGTTTAAGATAGGTCTTTCTCCCTCAATTAACCCTCACAAACACATCCAGGGGCTGTTTCCATGGCGATTGTAAACCCCATCAGTCTGACAATCAGGATCATTCATCTTCCCATTCCACTTGTGCTGCCCCTCACCTCTATGATTCCACTTCCTGATCAGGAGCTAAGTTGTGAAGAAGAGGAGAATATTGCCCCAAGAAGAAATACTGATCGTTATTCTAATTGCTCCAAAATGGAGAAAAAAAGCACAATGGAGCATAACTATAATCAGATGGGTTTTTTGTTTTGTTTTGTTTTTCATTTCTGATGGTCTCCAGCTTCTCTGCTAAAGAGACTGCAGCCAGCGAAAGCCTCACCTGAACGTGTGCATCCATCCACTTCCGTCTGCTTGTGGCTCCTACACAGCGATGGTCTCTTGAGCTCTTGCCAATCCAAAACCCAGATTTATAGAGTCAGCTATATTCTTCTTTTCTGTTCTATTGAATTAATAAGAACCTATTTCTGTATGGGGGAAGAGATTTTAAAAGGTTGAAGGTATGTAAAGAAATGAAATCTAGAAAGAGAAATGAAAGGAGAAAGGTGGGCAGAGAGAAGGGCAGCTGGAGATGGATCATAGAGAAAGCCTTCCTTCTCTCCTGGACCACACAGCTTCTTCCTGCTTAGTCCCTCACACCCGTGTGTTCAGCAAGAACGGCAGTCATCTTTTCTCTCCTCCTTCTCTTGCCCGTGTGTAGTTTGTGGGCACCGCCTGCTGTCCTTTTGTTTCCTTAACAAGCAGCAAGTTTGCTCGTCCACAGTTCCTACCACCTTCAGTATGGCTCTGTCTCTGCTTAGTCATGCATCCTACTGATGGCAAGACATTTTTCTTCAGCAGTGGTTTTCAGATTACTCAAATGAACATCTCTAAAACTGGACACATTTTCTGATCTCCAACCCTGCCTCTGGAATTTCATAGTTTCTTAGCTCCATTTCCCAGGTTGGGTATCTTCCTCATCATCATCTCTGCTGCCCAGTGAGTAAGGAAATCCATACCTATCTTTTAATTTTTATTCAAAAAGATAGATCACATGACATACCAGTAAGAAAATAATAGGATAGGTAATCAGGGAAGCTATAAATTGGGGAAATAGCTATAAATAATTTTATAAACAAAGTAAGATTTCCCCACAATTCTTGGGGAAAAATATGAAAAAGTAGAAAAGAATAACATAGAATAAAAGTACACATGTCAGTGGAGGAAATTCTCAGTTTTTATGCATTCATCTATGTTACTGAGTTCACAGCAAAGGTAAGTGAATTGTGAATACCATGGGCTTATGCTGGGTTTTTCACTTTTTTTGTTTCTGTCCTTAGCGGGTCATTGTGGCTCTCCAGACCCCATTGTGAATGGTCATATCAGCGGTGACGGCTTCAGCTACAGGGATACAGTTGTCTACCAGTGCAACCCTGGGTTTCGGCTCGTGGGCACCTCTGTGAGGATTTGCCTGCAGGACCACAAGTGGTCGGGGCAGACCCCTGTTTGCGTCCGTGAGTAGAGTTTGTGGAACTGCGCTGAAGACCAATGTTTCTCATTTTCATGTGTAGTTCAGTCATCATTTAAACATGTTCCCCCCTTCTGAGTCAATGGGAGGAGTGATCTTTCCCTCTCACTGTCCCAAGTCAGAGTACAAGTCTGTCATGATGGCTTCCCCTGTCCAGCATCCTCCATACTGTCCTCCTAGACACTAGACCTCCATAAATTCTCTCATCAGTTCACTAAAGAGCACCTTGCGACTGATATCATTCACTCATTTATAGAACGTTCAGGCTGAGAAACAGTGCTGGTCAGAGGAGGATGTGGACACCCCCTTGCTGTCATATATTACCTGGTATTGGGATTTCATGTAGCATAAAGAGTTTGTTATGCAGCTCTTAATTTACTCAGAGGAACTGTTTATTTCCTGAGCCTGTTCTCACAACCTGTGACTTCAAAGGTGAACGCTGGCTGTTTGGAGATGGTCCCCGTTCTCACTGCAAACTTCCTGTCAAGCCCTAGGATAGCCTTCACCTTCTCATAAGTTAAGCAGAGGTGTTGATGTGTCTGAGGAGTAGCTTCTGTTGTCTCGGACAGCGCTCTGGAAATGCAAGGCCAAGGACGAAGCTTCACTTAGAAGAAAAGAGATGCTGACCAGATAAATGAGGGAGAAAATGGCAGTTTGTGCTTATAATGCATTCCCTTGAAAGCACCTGTTATAGACCCTGCCTAGCTCTGTGTGGCTGCTATGTGAGCATAAGATCACGTGATAGGTGTCACTAAGGAGAGGAATACTGGCATGTGTGCAGTTATTTGTCTAATTTCATGATTAACTTAGGGCTGGAATTACTTATAATTTGAGGTTGAAAACAACTCCCCATTGTGCTTCCAAATGGAAGCTTCAGGCCATCAGCAACTGTATACCAAATGGGAGATACTCAAAATCCTTGATAAACAGAACATTTTAGCATGTCTTTGTCTGCTTTGTTGCCAAGTCAGTTGGCACTCCGCTGCCTTGAGTAAACAGTGCTAGTCCTTGGGTGCAGGAAGCAGGCTCTGCTGTTGGAGGTCACGTCTCACCAGTACATGTTGTTCCATCTCCCAGATCTCCCAAACCAGAACACCGCCCGCGATGTCTCTAGGAAACCCTTTTATTCATGCAGTCTTCGTGTCTACCTATTTGTTCTCAGTGACTCCAGATGGGAGGGGTGCCTGGTTTTGTGTGGACAGTGATACAGGCCTTCTTCCCACAGCTATCACATGTGGACACCCGGGAAACCCTGCCCGTGGCCTCACAAACGGCAGTGAGTTCAACCTGAATGACCTTGTGAATTTCACCTGCCACACTGGCTACCTGTTGCAGGGTGCTGCCCGAGCCCAGTGTCGGAGCAACGGCCAGTGGAGCAGCCCCTTGCCGATGTGTCGAGGTAAGAAAGGTGTCTGGGATATGAGTATTTTGCCCTGAAGTACAGGCAAAGCGCGCGCGCACACACACACACACACACACACACACACACACACACACACACACACACACCACTTGTTTCCATGCAAAATACCACTTTTTAAACTCACAAAGTATTCTGCAAAACACTGGGTTCCAGACTGTAGTACATCGGTGTGGGTCACACCGAAGGAATGTCCTGTATAGCACAGGCCATGAAGACTCTCCTGAGTCAGCTCAGGGTATGCTATGGGGTGCCCTACAGATCAAAGGATCTTGTATTGTCCTTTGTCTGCTCAGGGCACACGGAGCTGCTGATTCTCTGTTCCAGGGACCATTTACTTCATTTTGAATTGGGTTTGTCATACCAAGAACTTGCCAGGGAGGGGTACAGATGTTTGCTTCAGGTTTTGCAAACCATCTTTCGGGTTCATTCCGAGTTTGGATTACAACTTGGCTATAGAAACAATGTAGTGTGGGGGCTTTAAAAAAAATACCTTCTTAGAATCATAAACATTTATTTAGCTCAAGGAAATCAAAGCCTTCATCCACAACGTCAAGAGTTTTATGAAATGCGGAGAGCATTGTGTCATAGTACTGAATGGGGCTTGGTAAACCTCGTCTCTGCCTGAGATTTCCCCCATCCCAGCAAAGGAACCAAATTCATACACTGGGACAGGTTTCCCTTCGGCTTCCAGACTTACCATATGTAGTAGCTGTGGAGAAATTCTGTGCACAGCTCTTTCCTGAGCCAGAAATATCTGGAGAGGATGCTCCATGGCAGCTGTCCTATTCACTGGCATGGTGAAGTGCAAGGTAATCAGACCATTTTCTCTTCTGCACCTGGGGATGCCTGCTGCTAATTCCTCCCAAGTTGGCCATGGGCCTTTGGGCTAATGGAGGCCATTCAGCATAAGCAGAGCGTGTCCTGTCCTGCTGAGACTGCCTCCCCATCTCCTCCCGAGACAAAAGGTTCCCATTAGTGGTGGCCTAACCTACATTTCCATGAGGCATTGATGAAAGAACTGCCCTCTTCAGCTGCTTTTGTGGTGTATTGACAGCAGCATTCCTTTAGGGGCACACACTAATATGTGCAGGGAGGTGTGGATAAATAACATGTGTGTCCCAGATTTCAAACACTGTGCTTGAATAAAAGTAATCAAACTATCACCGGCTGGTTCCTCTTTACCACTTTTTTAGATTGTAAAAACTTAATGAAGAAAACTGATTTAGAATTTATTCTGAAGAAGCCTATTTTTAGGAAGTAGCAGATTGGTCCTATAACTTCAAAACTATGGTGGTGGCCAAGGCTTGAGCTGTCTATAACAAAGGGTAGGTACAATCTGAGGCAAATCAGCAAGTCATGCGAAGGCTCCTAGCTCAACTTCTCCCTTCAGAAACTGCCCACATTTACTTAGAATTCTTTTACACTTTGGCATAGGATTCCTTGGTTTTATTTATTTCTCTTGTAATTTAGGGCTTTTAATTCCTTGTATATTTATTATAGAAGATACTGCTTACATAAGGATATTTTCATACAACTATATATCGTTTGTAGAGGATATTCCCTCATGTCCTACATCACCCCCTTTTAGCCCCACCCTCAGTTAGTTCCTTTTGTCCTCGGGACAATTTCATACACATTTTCCTGTCACATATACATATGTGACTTTGTATTTCCATATATGGAATCTAAGGACTACAAATGAGAGGAAGTAGATATTTGTCCTTTTAAGACTCATTTAATTTGCTTGATATGACTACCTTTGCCTTCTTTTCCCTACAGAATGCTTAACTTTATTCTTAATTATGAGTGGAGGTCGGGATAAAGCTTTAGAAAACAATATGTTTCATTTTCTAGTGGTGAACTGTTCGGATCCCGGATTTGTGGAAAACGCAGTCCGCCATGGGCAACAGAACTTTCCAGAGATCTTTGAGTATGGGATGAGTGTGATGTATCACTGCAAGAAGGGTTTCTACTTGCTGGGGTCTTCTGCCCTGACCTGCATGGCAAATGGCTTGTGGGATCGCTCCTTACCCAAGTGTCTGGGTGAGTGAGGCTTCTCCTGGGCTTCCGGACTACAGAACCAAAGAAAACACTAACGATAGAAGTGTATTTCCACATAGTTAAGTAAACATTACATTTTCGCTCCTTCTCCCTCTCCTACTCCTGTTTCTGTCAATCCTCATAATGGATCGGCCAGAAATCACCAAATACAACTTGAATGAGGTTAAAATGGCGGAAAGGAACTCTCGCCTGCCTCTGTGTGATCATCTGCCTGCTTTATTCTATGACAAGACTTGCTCTTCACCTTCCATCATGGTGGCCATAAATTCAGTGTTTTCATGCCTCAGCTTTACTCTCCGCAGCTCCAGGTTCAGAAGTATCAGCTAAGGGCTCTGATATAGACTTGCTTACCAAGCACCCATGACTGGGAAGGAGGGCTTGTCAGAGTGATGGATCTGGCTGCCATTCCCTTCTAGTGAGGCCAACACTGGTCCCAGCTGGCAGACAGCATCACACAAACTTCACCCAGCAGGGATAGGAACAGCTCTGTGAAGGGTAGAGGTGTACTTCTGCACAGATAAAGACCTAAGAACTTGTTCTCTCTTCAGTATAGAAGATGGAGATGAACAAGGATGTATCTGTCTACACATGCCCCCATACTGTGATGGTTTCCTCCTGAAAACAAACCAAAAGGAGACAGTCCTGTAGAACAGAAAGAATCACCTTCCGAAATATCACTGTCTTTGAGCATCTTTAGTCAGGAGGAAACAAAGCAGTCCTTAGAATCAAGATGCCACCATCTTGGTGATGCCTAGGAAAGAGGTGGCACTGTGGCAGGAACTTCTATGCTTAAAACATGCCTCATGCCCCTCTCAAATGTAGTGCTTTGAGGTGGGCAGGTATGGGAGAATTTCAAGCACTGCCACTTCAAGGGAGTTTCCCTTACAAGCCCTTCACAGAAACAGCCTTACATTTTAACTTCCACACTGTGGTTGCTTTCCACAGAGAAAGGGAATAATGTTGGGTGTGCAGTGTTTGTAGATTACTGCTGTCTCTTTGAATGTGCCTACACTCTCCTCCCATCAGCATGTCTGCAGCTCATTTTCCTCAGCTCCACACTGGGGCGTTTCCCAGGGAACTTAGTTTTCTTTGTTCCTTCCCCTTTTCTGTTGTTCTCTTGTGCTCCTGGGATATTCCCATCAGCCACTTCACTGATGCTAATATGGTTCCATCTGCAGGCTCTGGGATTTAACAAACTCCCTGTCCCTTGCCTGGCTGGTCCTACCCCTCCTTGTCCCACTTGTTGTCCTTAACAACAAGAATGTGGAAGGAGAGTCTCATAGGAAAACTTTCTGTGCTCCAGCGAGGTTCAGCCTCATCTTTGTGCTGGTATTGCTTTGTGCCTTGGATTGTTTCCCTTTTGTTCTCTTATTTCACACAGAATTGGTCATTTACCTAGCGTTTGAGTGTTTGGGGTCTAATTGGCTTCCTTTTAGGACTCTAGATGAAACGTGGGTCCGCACTGAATGCTACACAGATAATGGGACCTAATGTGACCCCAGGGAAGGCTCTACCTTCCAGCTCCAGCTCCTCTTCTCTGGTCCACATCACTCCTGAGTTTGCTAGTAAGCAAATGGAGTTAGTCTTGGATATTGAACCTGTGTGTTTGAATAAGTCCCTGGTAGCTCCCATCCAGCTCCTTATTTGCATGAAGCATTGTAGTGGATCTGTCCCTCACTGTATTAGAAAATGAGGAGGAAATGGAGATAGAGATTTCAGTACTCAGGATTCTATTCATCCGGATCCTGAATGGTGTTTACAATAGATTATGAACTTGGATTGGCATAATTTTAAGGATCAGAATGAAAATACAGAGATGATTTTTTTTAGGACTATGTTGGAGGGGAGTTGTTTTTTCATTTGTTATTTTTACTTACACATCTTAGATCACAACCCACTAAAAGAATCCTCACTAGACTGGTTTTCCTAGACAGATGAGCTTAATTAAGTAAATTCAATATAATCTTGTCTCCAAGCAAAGTATATGATTATCATGTTAACTGACAAAGTAATGAAAATAGTTCTGGTGGACTCATATGGCTTTTCATTTGAAAGAAATTCCCCACTCTGCTCATATGGAATACAATTAGAGCCAGACAGATAAAGTTGGGCAGGTGCTTTTCTCCTTGAGGGCTGACATGTAAATTTCAACTTTTAAGCAAAGGTCTCTTAAGTAAAACAAAACAAAACAAAACAAAACTCGCAACCTTTCTTTTCTTCAGTAGCTAAATATGAAGGAGCCATCTGACAGCAGCCATTTCTTACCTTGAGAGGACATAGTTAAGTCCTGTTCCTTAATGGGTAATACTTGGGAGATCTGCGTGGAAGCCTTACTATGCAAAACATATGTCCTCATTTATTCTAATCTTATCCTCAGCTATATCATGTGGGCACCCTGGAGTCCCTCCTAATGCTGTTCTAACTGGAGAAGTGTTTACGTTTGGAGCCATAGTTCAGTACTCCTGCAAAGGGAGCCAGATCCTCACAGGCAACAGCACGAGAGTCTGCCAAGAAGACAGTCATTGGAGTGGAGCCCTTCCCCATTGTTCAGGTGAGGAGCCCTATGCCCAGAATATTTGACAATTATATACATGTTTGTAATGATTCAAACTATATCGCTAGTATAGATGAGCACCATCATCTCTGGCCCCACCACAGGAGTCACCAACATTGACATCTTCACCACAACCTTTGGCCCTTTCCCATAGATCAACATCATCTTCACCATCATCCCTGTTCCCCATTACATAGACCACCACTATCTCCATCATCAGCACCATTAGTCTATCACTTGTCCACGTCACATAAGTCATGATCAGCATCCTCCTCACCATTATCACTGGTGTCCACCACATAGATCATCATCATTTTATCCTCACCCATGTCACTAAACCAATTCTCATAGATCTGTACATCCTCTCCATCATCTCTGTCGTTATCCCTGGTTCCCATCATAGGAATCTGCAGCAGCACGTGCCCCATCCTCACAAGCCCATCTCTTACCATTTCCTTCAGCAGGGACCCCTTATTTTCCTGCTAGAACTCTTGTTTGCCTTGGTTGAATCTATTATAAGCTTCCTCTCTACTTCCCTACATTCTCACCTCTAGTATCCATAGTCAACTTCATCCTTAATTTTTCTAAGTGTGCTTTTTAGGTAATATGTAATACTTAGATGTAACTGCGACAAATAGACACCTTTATGTTCCTGTGTAGCTGGTACAGCTGAGCCCCTATTTTTCTCTTGGTGCTCCATCACTGTCCTGAGATGCTGCTGCAATCACCCATCAATGTTTCACTTCTCCCCAAAGAATCCTATTTCCTCATTAGCCATATTTTTATTTTAATGACAGAGAACCAGTGTCTTAGGTTTCTTCCCTGTTAGGAAGTATGATGATGAAAATCCTTCTTTCCAGATGCTACAGAAGCATTGCCCATGTTAAAAGCATACTTAAGAAGCCTTTGACATTCTCCAGAGTTGAGTGGAGAGTGGGATATGACTTTCTCATGTCCCCTGGAGGGGGAGACCTGGTGGCACTCAGAGGAAGGACAGCAGGTTACCAAGAAGAGACTTGATACCCTATGAGCATATACAGGGGGAGGTAATCCCCCTCAGGAACAGTCATAGGGAAGGGGAATAATGGAAAAATGGGAGGGAGGGAAGAATGGGAGGATACAAGGGATGGGATAAACATTGAGATGTAACAAGAATAAATTAATTTTAAAAAATTAAAAAAAAAAGAAGCCTTTGAAGTTTTACAGGAAACAACTCTGTTTAAACAAGTCATGCATTCCCTGTGTTTTGTTCTCCATAGGAAATAGTCCTGGATTTTGTGGTGATCCAGGGACCCCTGCACATGGGTCTCGTCTTGGGGATGAGTTTAAGACAAAGAGCCTTTTGCGCTTCTCCTGTGAGATGGGCCACCAGCTGCGGGGCTCCGCAGAGCGCACGTGCCTGGTGAATGGGTCGTGGTCAGGAGTACAGCCTGTGTGTGAAGGTGAGTGATTTAAACCCCGCAGCCCTCCCAACTCTTCAAACCACTGGCTCATCCTAAAGTGGCCGGGACCATCCTGAGGGGCCTCTAGATGGCTTTTAACCCTTCTCCCAAAAGTTTTCAGAGCATCAGAAAAAGTTATGAGTGAATCTTAGAGATACCCACGCTGGGTCTTAGCATTTGGATGTTTATCACACAAAGGCAGGTTTCTAAACTGACACTAGCCTGTGACTGGTTCCTTGTTGTATGGATCCTGAAGGTGTAGGAAGGAGGCTGCAGGACAGTGAGGAGAAGCAACTCAGTCAGACAGGATCTCTGTAGCCTAGGAGCACTTCTGTCCCCTCAGGTTCCACTCTGCTGGTGCCTTCATGCACAGGGGCTGCAAAGCAATCCAGAGTTATAATCTGTGTGGCATGTTGGAGTGAATACATCTGATTTCAGTAGGAAGCAGGGATGGTCCACCTGTCAACAGGGGGCACCACGAATCCTTTATAGTAACAGACCAGGTGTCTCCCAAGTCTGCCTTAGGCAAAGAAGAACTGAAAAGTGCTTTATAACAATGTGCTTGAAGTTCAGAAAACAGCATCAGAATGTAGGCAGATATCCCTTTAACTAGCAGATATGCATGTAAGCCTATCTCAGATTTTGGGTCTCAAAAGATTATGCTGCGGTATTTCTGTGTGGATAAAATATTTTCTATATAATTTGAAGAACTTGAAGAAGCTCTTGCACTGTCACCACTGGGGACTGAATCTCTTAGAAGTCTTAAGCAAGGCTTCAGGCACCAGTTCCCTTGCTGTTTCTTAATCTACTGAAAACCTTACACCCACAATGGGAAACTGGGATGAACTGTAAAAGGAACTCATGAGTCAGGAAAGAAAACCTTTAAAAACTTTCATATAAAGACCAAATGACTTATATACTGATGATAGTTTAATAACACATACCTGTAGATTTCTATTACATTACCTTGGCTTTGGTTAGCAATGGGTTCTCTTGACCACAGTCTCATTAGCAAATGCTTCCAAGGACCTTGCTCAGGAAGTTGCTTCACAATGGTGATGGCATTTGATTTAAGTTGCACTGAACAAATCTTTATCGCTTTCTCATAATTTCAACCAAAGCAATAAAAGTGCAGCATCGACGGAGATAACCTGAGCTACATGCTGTCTTGTCATTGCCACTTATAGGTAGAACATGTGACATTCCACACATTATAGCAATTGGGGGTATCTTATCTTACATCTTTTACAGTTAATTACATTACATGTAGAGTTTGAAACTATTGTCTATATAAATTAATTTAGCAAAAATTTCTCAGAGTTCAGTACAGTGCAACTAGCCATCTGTCTAGTGCAAAATCCTAGGTGGGCTCTGCTGACACTAAACAATAAAATGCTTAGAATTAGTTACATTTTGCTGTGAATTAAGTTAGACAAAATTGTATCTTAGCAGAACAAGTCACATGGTCAAAATATGAGGTAGAAGATGCATTTTAAATAAACAAACAAAATAACCCTAGAAACAGAATATAGTGAGGTCTTAAGTTATAATTTACAAAGTATCATTGTTTTTTAGAAACTAAAATAGAACCTATATTTTTTAATATCACAGCCTCATCTGTCATAAGTTATCAGTGTCTCTCCAAAAACACAGGCTGGCACTGCTTTCTGCCTGTATTTCACTGGTATGACAGGCAATGGATGTGTTTCTAGCTGTTAAATAGAAAAGAAAGAAAGAAATCTAATTATAAGTCTGTCTTTATAAAATGCAATATTTAAAAGGAAATGTCTCAGTGTTCAGAAATCATCATTGTTGGAGAAACTCATTAACATATATTTGCTTATATGATAAATTGAATGATTCTCACCAATAAGCTGATTAATTTGGTCTTGCATCGGTGACTTGGAAAGCAGTACACATGGTTACCTTAGCGAATGTGGTCAGGTAGAAGTGTCATGGTCATCCTTTGTCAGTGACTTAGGTTCTGGTTTGGACTCCATGTGATCCCTTTTTAAATTTTTTCTTTTTGAGAGACTTTCTATTTGCACAACTAACCACAAAGTAGCTATGACATGACGCTAAAGAAACGCGTACTGAAAGAGGGCTATTATTGATTAGTTATGACTAACACAGACACAGGCAGAGGAGCACTGACATGTTTACTTTGTTTTACAATCAAAAATCAACTCAACTTGAGCATATATGGATATTCTGCATGAAATAAGAATTACTGCTTTCTTCCATATTTTAAAAGAAAAGTATCTTTCTTTGCTCTTTGGACTAGCTTTGAACGTGGAACAACTGAATATGAAAGAATGTTTTCTAGTGTGCTGACTGCCTTCAGAGGGTTTCATGCTGTACTCTCTTTATTACTCTCCCATAATTATCTCATGACTTACTGTCTTCTCTGTCACATCATTGTAATGGGGCAAAGTCAAAATACAACAATTATTCTGATGATGGTCTCAAATAAAAATGACAAAACATTCAACATTAAAGCCATCACTGTGGCCTGTCTGCAGCAGAAGTGGGTGTGTCCTCTGTATGATGGCTAAGGTACACACAGAGAATAAGAGTCCTGCTCTATTGCCCTGAGGTCTCAGTGCCCATAGGAGGCATTAAGATAGTTTTGAGAACAATGCAAAATGACATCTTGGGCCAACCAGTTATACATTGTGGATAGATTTGATAACATGAGGGAGACCACTCCCCAACAGGTACAGTCACTTACAGTCCTGAGATACTCTCTGAGTCCCAAGTGATCTCTCTGAGGGATATAACATGCAGCTATATTTTTCCAGATTTCCAACAAATAAATAATGCTATGAAGGAAGATGCGTTTGAGCTCTAATGTCATATAATACTTCTTAAAATTCTTGCTAGTTTACCTTGCTTAAAGGTACTTTCAAGGTTAAAGTAGTAAAGTGTTGGATTTTTGGTGTTTTAAATAGTGTTTTGATCAGAAAAGATGTGAAAGTATAGTTCTAACATTCATGGCCAATCACAAATAAATCTGAGGGTCAGCTACGACAGAGGCTGAATTTATTCTGTATAAGTATTCCCACATTTGCTATAAGGAACCCATCCTCCTTGGCCTCCCCTGTCTTAGGCTTTAGTCCTGACTTACTCCTCTGTGGGTCACCATCTGCTTCCTCACAGCTGTGTCCTGTGGAAACCCGGGCACGCCCACCAATGGGATGGTCCTGAGCAGCGATGGTATCCTCTTCTCCAGCTCTGTCATCTACGCCTGCTGGGAAGGCTACAAGACCTCTGGGCTCATGACTCGGCACTGCACAGCCAATGGGACGTGGACAGGCACAGCCCCTGACTGTACAAGTCAGTACCCGGTCAGGTGAAGGCAAGGGTTGGGGGAGGGGGCATGCAGCCCATCAATTGAGAGACAGTGGAGTTTCCAAATATATTGATTCTTTAAAATCGTCCGGTGTGATACTTTAAGATTCTGCTTCTTAGCTGGGCGAAGTGGTACGTGCCTGTAATCTCAGCACTCGGGTGGCAGAGGCAGGCAGATCTCTGTAAGTTCGAGGCCAGCCTGGTCTACAAAGTGAGTCGAGAACAGCCAAGGCTACACAGAGAAACCCTGTCTCGAAAAACAGAAAACAAAAGTTTCTGCTTCTTTAACATATATAGCTGAAAGCTATTTAACTGATGTAATGAAGGAAGAATGGTAGAGAAAGGCAAGGCCTCTCTAGCTCCAGACCACCAAGTTTAAAAAGAAATAAGCTGTTCTTTCTTGTCTGTAGCTATGGGTATATCCAGATCAGGAACAGCAAAGTGTGGCATCTGTACTGCCACCTAGCAATAGGGCTGCAATTAACAATTCCATACACAGCTTCTTGGCTGCAGGTCGGAAGAGTCTCTGCCCTTGGGCTGGGCACCTCTCTGGTTGCCTGCTGTCTCTCAGAAGAGCAGCACTCAGAGTTTGGTTCTTGTCATGATAATTTGCATCTCTATTTTCTGCTACCTGCCTCTTAGTCATCAGTTGTGGGGATCCTGGCACACTGCCCAATGGCATCCAGTTTGGGACAGACTTCACTTTCAACAAGACCGTGAGCTATCAATGTAACCCTGGCTACCTGATGGAGCCCCCAGCATCACCCACGATCCGCTGCACCAAAGATGGTACCTGGAATCAGAGCCGGCCCCTCTGCAAAGGTGTGCGCCACCATTTATTTGGCATTGTGGACCCAGTCTTTACAGGCTTGTGGTGTGTTTATTTTGTGCTTTACGATGCTGTTTCAGCAGCCAGGTATCTCGGGAATTCTTCTCAACCTATTTGTAAATATCCACTCACTGTATTTTCCTGACTCATTGGTAACAGTTTAATAGGTGGGGAAACTGAGTCATGGAGGGGTAAAGTGAATGGCTTAAGCCTAGAATCCCTGAGTGGGGAAGGTGAGGTCCAGGTGACTCGCCCTATCTCTAAAGCAGTGATTCTCCACCTCCCCAATGCTGCGATCCTTCACTATACAACCTCATGTGGTAATGAGCCCCCAACCATAACATTATTTTTGTTGCTACGTCCTAACTGTGATTTTGCTACTGTTAAGAGCTGTAATGTAAATATCTGTGCTTTCTGATGGTCTTTGGCAAACCCTGTGAAAAGGTCATTTGACTCCCACTTTGGGTCACAACCCACAGGTTGAGAATTGCTGCTCTAGATATGGGAACTTTGGAGGCTCTCGGGAAATAAGCTGCTGGTGGTCCTGGTGCATGTGTGACTTGATGGTGAGTTTAGTTTGAGGAATGTAGAGGCACAAGGTACACCAGCTGGTCATCTGGCCATGGCAGGATACAGGTCAAAGATCAGCGCTGGAATGTTCTGAGGGTCAGATATAAAGAGGGAAGATGGGCACATACTGAGAAGGCTCAGGAAGGTTGTAGCTTATATAGTCCAACACTCGGAGAAGGGGCAGCCTCTGGCCAGATGGGGTGGTCACAGGGAAGTGGGGCTGAGAGTCCTGGGAACACCGGCGATCTGCTTGGGTCAGGACTTGCCATAAGCAGAAGATGAAGCATTGCACTGTGTTCTCCTATTTGCTGACCTGGAGGAGTGGGACGAGAGGGGAAAGAAAGGCTAATGCTAGGAAGCTACGGTGGCCATGCATAGACATGTGGCATTCTCCTGACCTGATTGAGAACAAAGGCGTAATAAGAATGGGAAGAATGGGAGGTGAGGCCCTGAGATGGTCTCAGGAAAGACACTGTCAGCTGCGTCTCTGAAGGGCTCCTGAGCTCATAAATTTGTAGTGAGGCGTCCTAAGTCCTTGATGCCCACAGCTCGTTTCTCCACCCCTCTGACAGGACACATCATTGGGTCACTCTGTTCTTCCCGATGTGTCTAAGGGGTTCACATCCTTTTTTTTTTTTTTTTTTTTTTTTTTTTTTTTTGTCTTCTACTTCATTGATGACTCAGCATCACATTTGCTTTGTGACAGGCATCAATGAATGAATGGGTACTGGCACTTTGCAGCTGACTCCACACTCCGCTGCTTCTCTGGACTGTGTCCCCTTGAAGTAGCACCCGTCATACTCTAGTTAGCACCGTGATGCTTCTTGATATTCCCCGCCCCAGCTCTGACTCTTCTTGGCCTTTCCCCACTGCTCACATGCTTTGAGCCCTGGTGTTCCTCCTATTCCCACCTACAGCGTTTCTGGGATGGTCCTCAGGTGTACACATATGTTCCCCCAATCAGCTCTGACAAGTTCTCAGGAATATTTGCCGAGCAAATGACTAAATGAACAGAAGGTTGAGTGTCAGAGCCTGGGCCCTCTTCCTCCTGCTAAATGCATATGGCGGCTGCTGTGTGCTGACATGTGCTTCCCTCCCCCTTGAGCTGGCATGCGTGGGTATAAACACTTGCAGGCATGGCCTCCCTTGCTGCCTGCTGCCACTCAAGGTGCCATTGATTCCCAACTCAGGAAGCTCTCATCTTCAGAGTGAATTTTCACATGTTGCTTGGGGGACTTTCCCATTTTATAATAAGGTCTGGAGTCTGGGAAGGCTGGACCTACAAGCCATCACCACACAATGACCCAATCAATGTTCTTGCTTTGCCTTTGGCCTATCCCAGAAAATAGATACTGAACTCTAAAACTAATAAAACCCTACTGAGTGTCATTTCACAGAAGCATACTCAACCACTTATAAACTAGTTTTTGTTTTTTTTTTTTTCAAGTTATTTGGAGTGTGTGGTGGTGGTAGGGTCCAGTGCCTAAAAGAGTGCATTGCTCTTGTAGAAGAGCCAAGTTTGGTTTCTAGCACCCATATTGGGGCTTTGCAGCCACACATGACTCCAGCTCCAAGGGATCCAACACCTCTGGTTTCCTCAGATACCTGCACCCATCTGCTCATAGTCACACAAAAATACAAGTAATTAAAATCTTTAGAAAATTCTTATCCATAAATGAATGAACATTAGGGAGCAAACTCTATCCTGTCTCTAAATAAATAAATTGTGGATACCAGGAGAAAGTCTTACCATCTGTAACATAAATTTGAAGCCTTACTGATGTCACGTGACCAAGTCCTCCTTAGATTTGCTCTTAATATCAGGAATAGAATGATAAAGTTAGGAATTTTCTTTCTTTGGCTGTGTCTGTGACCAGCACAGGTTATTTGATCCTGTTTTATCCTGTACTACCTTGTGTCTTTACTTCATTGTTACTTTTACACTCTCTATCTGGGCTAAGAAAGAAATAACTGGAGAAAAACTCTCATGATGTTACTGTTTTGTCAGTAGTTATTGTGTTTAAAAAGGCTTTAGCAATTCAGGGGGAAGCCATGACAGGAGGCACAGTGGGAGATGTGGTTTAGGGACATGGGTACAGGTGTCCGAGCACTCTCTTAGGTGCTGTGGTTGTGTGATCCACGGTGAGATCTAGGGTGAGTGCGATGGCACAAACTGTCCTTAGAGCTGTGATAAGAGCCACTGTAAAAGATGTGGTAGGCGGGGCTGGGGGTGGGCATATATAGCCCTGCTGCCACGTCAATCAATGTTTGGCCTGTTTGTTCTTGGCAACAGCTGTCCTGTGCGGTCAGCCTCCGCTGGTGCCAAACGGGAAGGTGGAGGGATCAGACTTCCGATGGGGCGCCAGCATAAGCTACAGCTGTGTGGACGGCTACCAGCTCTCCCACTCGGCCATCCTGTCCTGTGAAGGGCGTGGAGTGTGGAAAGGAGAAGTCCCTCAGTGCCTGCGTAAGTCCTACGGCGATATGAGTCCTGTGATCCCAGACACTCAAGGAGCCCTTCCAGCAGCATAGTGATGTGTAACAGCGGTCAGAGTGTATAAACTTGAGCACAGGCATCCAAAAGTAGGTGCTCTTATGTGTCGGGAGTCCTTCAGAGTCTCACCATTAATACGTTGTAACAAGTTGGCTTTTATTCAGATACAAAGGCCAGGTCTACACATGCCCGGTCCAAGGATTCCAGAGAGTGAGTATCCAGCCACTTCAGTCAGGAGTTTATTATAGCAAACAATACAAAGTTACAATTTTTCTTGCAAGCAGAAGGTCAGATCCTGCAAAGCTTATTTACAGAAGCAGGAAAGGTAGTAAAAGATTTTAACCCTTAATAGCCCTTAACAGTTGAAGGTCTGATTTTCCCTTTATAGCTCTCTTAAGCACAGAGATTTAAAACCTTTCAAACATAGTTAGCCATCACCATATCATTAGCCATCGCTGTGCCTTCTCCTTAGGAATGTGCTGGTTTACTGCAAACACTGGACAATCCCATAGGAGCCCATGAGGATTAATACACTAGCCTTAGCTCAGACATGTTGCATGCTGACACGGCCTGTTTCTCTCCCCAGCTGTGTTCTGTGGTGATCCTGGCACTCCGGCAGAGGGACGGCTCAGTGGAAAAAGTTTCACCTTTAAGTCTGAGGTCTTCATCCAATGCAAACCCCCATTTGTGTTAGTGGGTTCCTCCAGGAGAACCTGCCAGGCCGATGGCACATGGAGTGGGGTCCAGCCCACTTGTATCGGTAATGCACTGTCACAGCTGAGGGTGTGTGTGTGGGGGGGGGGGCTGTACAATGAGGACACATTAGTGTGGAGGTTGTGACTGTGTCATTCATACACGGTGTCCTTGTGTTAGGGCTCTAAAGGGAAAGGCTTTCCCAGTGGAGGCATTGCAGCTCTGAGGGGAAAGGTTTGCCCAATGGGAAGTGTTACATCTCTAAGTGGGGGGTGGGGTGGGAAGATGTCATCTATGGAAGTGTTCCAGCTCTGATAGGAAAGATGCCCTGTCAGATGCTCTGTCAGTCAGCTTACACCTTTGTCACTGGGGAAGGAGAGTGCTGAAGGATGCAATTATCCCCATCCCCTAGCAACCCCCTCCCCGACCCCCAGCTTTTACTGAGACTCTTGTGCAAGTTTACAGTAAAGTATTTAATAACTTGAGCTTGGGCAATTTTCTAGGAAATCAAATTGTTTATACCTAAAACTAAAGGTAATATTAGAAATATTTTCCATAAAACTTTGTATTTCTGGCTCTGGGAATATTTCCTGCCACTTGGCTTTAAGTTCTGTATGGTAAATAGCTTTGTATTCACAGTGTCTTCCTTGTTCAGATTTCTCAGTACATCTAGGGAAAAAATTTAAAAAACCTTTCAAGCAGGATCTGTGTTATTTTGTACAGGCAACTGGAGTCAGCTACAGTGTAGCCATTTCTTTGCTTACATTCCATGTATTTGGAAAATACTCTGATGGATTTCCAGGAGCTTCTGGAAGCTTCCACTGGGATAGTATATGTGCTTTTCATTTTGAAAATTTTATCTAAAATATAGGGACTAATATGGGTGAACAACCGTAATGGCCAATAAATGTGTGCAGTACAGTAAATACAGTAAATGTGTGCAGTATCTGTGATGACCAGTAAATCTGTACAAACCAAAAGATCAGAGTAGAAAACAGTTGGAGAGACTTGAATATTCAGGAACAAGTGTCTGTCAGCAGAGGGACTTACACCAGAGAGTGAGGAAGAATGGGCTATTCTCAAATAGATGCAAATATGCAGATTAGATGTGAATATGCAAATCTACTTAAAATTGATGAAGCATCAAGGATTTCAGAGGAGATAAAGGCAGCCACTTACTTCAACAATTTGTATAAAATATCATATGCATTTGAAAACATTTTCTAAATTTGCAGGATTTTTCAATAAAGGCATGATAATTTATTTTTAATTGTGAATTGCAGATCCAGCACACACTGCCTGCCCAGACCCTGGCACTCCCCACTTTGGAATACAGAATAGCTCTAAAGGATACGAGGTACTTTATTTACATTTTCTATGTCCTGGATTCATGAGTCCTAGCCGATAGCAATCATGTGCACATTGATATTAGTCATTTTATATTTTGACATGGAACTTCTTCTAGGCCTTCTACACACAAGCCTGTGAACCTATTTGTTACCATTGTGCCAACGGCTATAGTAATTTCACTGGGAGGCACACATCATTCTATATTTTTGGTTTAGTGACAAAAAGGACAATTATCAAGTCAGAGTAACTTGTTACTGACACATGGAAAACTCCATTTGAGGACTGACAATATATAGTTGGAAAATGACACGCACGTCCAGAAAGAAAAGCAAAACCAGAAGAAATGCGTTCCAGCCCCCACGCCAAGCCTTGCTGTGATTTCCATTCTCTGTAAGACCTCAGAAAATACCTTGAATTGCTGGCACATGGATATCTTTTTGGAATGTCCGTTTGCCTTTAATATAATGTGCATTATTACTACACTTAATGGAATACCGATTCAAATGGAAGATGACAAGTTTGATCTGGCAAGAATCAACCATCCTCACTTTGATTTTCTTAAGTGACACCTGTCCCTCTGTGACATCACTCAGACACCCAAAATTAGCTGTACTTGGCTGTTTCCAAGTTAACTACCACACCAATTTGGAATAAAAGTCTTTTCTCTCCGCCACTTCATCCTGTCTCTCGGGAGAGCTCAAGCGTTTCCAGTTTTGCCTGTTCTGTCCATCTTTTTCCTTTTGTCACTTTTTGGTGTCCCGCAGAGCAATTCTCACAGTAGGTGGGTTGAATTTAGTAGAGTTTGTGTTCTGATCCAGGTATAGCCTGGGGCTTCAGATAAATGCTTTCGGATAGGGCAATGCTCAGGAGTTTGGAAAATAAATGGCTACCTGTTCTCATTGGCTCACCTTACTATTGGTCGCCTGCCATAGATGTCAGAATTTCTTAGCCTACCTGGGCATGACCTACAGTCACAGAGATGCTAGACGTACCCTGAGTCCTTAGAGCCACACACGAAGCTGATAAAGATGGAGAGATGCCTCAAAGATAATAGTGGACAGCTCCCAGCAGCATGCCTCTCTATCTTTTAAAAGATGCTGACATGAGGTGTTAAAGCCAAGGCTGCACCTGGGAGACGCAGCCTCCCCAGGCTCTCCTTTCTCTTTAATTAGAACCAGATATTTGCTGTCTTGAACTTGCTCTTAAGTTCTGGGATGCTCCACTTGCATGATGCGAATTGTGTAAGTGGAGAGAGCACCCGGATTGGCTAGTCATCTCCTGTTACATACAGTCACAGTTCAGGTCCCATGGATTCGCACATCAGGCTGAAGCTGCTTTACTGAATGGGTTCTGTGGTTTCTTCTGCCAGGAAATGACAAAACTCCTCCTCTCCCTACTGGTACATGCCTTCATTGTGTCACCAGGAAGCCTGAGAGGTTATATCTGGCCAAAGCCACCCCTGCTTGGAAGGAGGCAGGCTGTTATTTCTCTCCAGTTGGTAGCAGTGCTTAGTGAGAACTTTAAATAAATTTGTTTTTATGGATTATAAATTCCCACTTCTACTGTATCATGTGCTCAGAGCACACCCTGACCACATCTCTCAGCCAACACGCTGGCTGGGTTCTCATGGTTTTGAATATAGTTTTTCCAAAATCCCCCAGAGGGGAGGGGCCGGGTAAAGAATGGTTCAGGCTAGTGTTCCAGAGAAGACAAAGAACAGTTTAAAAACTTCTGAGATTCGTAGAAATGGATTTTTAAACCTGTGGACTCTTGCCTGGTGCACGAGGAATGCTGTGGACACGTCAGGGCCCGGCAGAGCTGTTTCACAACAGACAGCCTTCTCCTGGCAGTTGTTGCTCTGTCTTGCCTGTGTTTACATCCCAGGTATGGGAGTCATGCATATTGGGTGTACCCAGAGCATCACCATAGGTCATTATTTTTTAAAAAATGTGGCTTTCTGGAAACTCCCAGGGGCAGGAGAAAGAATGTAGGGGAAGCTCTAGGACTGGGTGGCTGGTGACTTTGGTTCAGGGCAAGGCTCCTGAAGAACACGGCTCCTGTGTGGAAGGACAGGAGGAGAGAAGTAGAGAGCTAAGGCACAAGCAAAGTCTCCAGATGAAGTGGGAGATGGATGGGGAGTTGTTCAGGCATTGACATGGTTCACAGATCTGGACCCATCCTGCTTTGGTGGATCCCAGGAAGGCACAGCAGGAAGCCCGAGTCCATAGTCTTAACAAAAGCAAGTCCTCCACCCCCTCCCTTGTGCTGTCTGTGGTTTCGTATATGTGGAGCAAAGGGAGAGAAAATAAACCAATAGGCATAAATAAAAGAGGGAGGCTTCTGACATTATGGAGAGAAAGCACACATTTGTTTGTATTTGTTGTTTGAGACAGGGTTGCAATCTAAACCCAAGCTGACCTGAAACTCAGTCCAGGCTCACCCTGTCTCAGCCTTCTGAATTACATCCATATGCCACCACGCTAAAACATACTCTCTCTACCCAAATAAACAACTGTGTTGATTGTCAGATCCTGATCCTGGTCCTTCCCTTTAGCCTCCTGGTACTCAGCACTTAGTCTCTTTTGAGTGTGATGCTCCATCATGCATCTAGAAGTGGTGTGAGGATCCCCACAGAGGCTCAGTAGCAAAGGTCCCTGTTACACTGTCCCTGGTTCTGGGGTGCTGTCCTTCCTCTGAAGACCTGTCACTTTTCTCTTCAGGTTGGAAGCACTGTGTTCTTCAGATGCAGGAAGGGTTACCACATCCAAGGCTCCACCACACGGACCTGCCTTGCAAACCTAACATGGAGTGGGATCCAGACAGAGTGCATACGTAAGTCCACAGCTGCAAGAGCTGCTGCCAAGTGTCTGCGAAGCGCTCAGCTTCTGGGGAGGCTGTAAAGAGACGTGGGGGTTGTTTATTTCTCATCCTCTAATTCTATTTTTTTTCCTTTTTTTTTATTAATTTATTCTTGTTACATCTCAATGTTTATCCCATCCCTTGTATCCTCCCATTCCCCCCCCCCCCATTTTCCCATTATTCCCCTCCCCTATGACTGTTCCTGAGGGGGACCTCCTCCCCCTGTATATGCTCATAGGGTATCAAGTCTCTTCTTGGCTACTTGCTGTCCTTCCTCTGAGTGCCACCAGGTCTCCCCCTCCAGGGGACATGGTCAAATGTGAGGCACCAGAGTATGTGAGAAAGTCGTATCACACTCTCTACTCAACTGTGGAGAATATTCTGACCATTGGCTAGATCTGGGAAGGGGTTTAAAGTTTACCTCCTGTATTGTCCTTGGCTCGTGCCTTAGTTTGAGCGGGACCCCTGGGCCCAAATCTGCCTATCATATTGTTCTACTTGTAGATTGAGCTAGAAATGATCATAATGAGTGAGTTAACCCAGAAGCAGAAAGAATCAAATGGTATATACTCACTTATATCTGCATACTAGCCCAAGGGGCATGTCCCACAAAAGCCTTCACTTACCAGGAAACTGGGACAGAGGGGAAGGCATCCTATTGGGACTCTAAATGAGAGACGCATGGGAGATCATCCTCTAATTCTAAATCTGTACATTTCCCAAAATGCTCCTGCAACTCCTCAATGAGTCAAACCAACCAGGCTGAGGGCTGGGTGGTAATGACAAACTTCAGCCCCGAGATCTGACACCCCAGAAACATCTGGGGAGGTAGAAGGAGTCAGCAGATGACAGAGAACTGGGTTCCCAGGGGCTGTGAGGCAAATGCCAGAAACTCAACACAAGGGAAGACTTCAAACTCAGCAGTGTTTGGCAGAAGACCCCTGAGCACGTGCTTATACTCCACTGACTGAGTCAAGGAGCCTATGCACTCAGCATGGCGGTGTAGCTAGAGAGTCACGGGAAGGTTGTAACAGCTGATCAGCGATGGGCAGAAGGAATTTTACTTTGTGATTCAATTATAAGAATAAGAAAGTGATGTAGGAATGTTAGCTAAGCGATTCGTATCACCCACCACTTATCTTAGGTAACCCTGTGCCACGCTATTGTTGAGCATAAAAGCATTAGTTGAATGCTTTGAAAAGTTATCGCAATGGCAGGCAAGGCAGGATTTACTGTGGACCTCTTTGTCAGAGTAATCAGGCATCACTTACTGCAAGGCTAACATATCTACCGCAGTACCCAGCCATGTGGAGAAGCCATGCACTGAGTGTGTGTTATATACCCACATACTCAGATATGCGTACGCATGTCATGAAGCTTGCTATAATGCAGGAATAAAGATTGAAAACTCGCTAAAATATCAACTATTGATAATACTTAAAGCAACTAAATTCACAACTGTAAAACTGTGAGCTTGTTTTATTTTCATCCTCAACTGAAGACTTGTGTGAGCATTACAAAATGAGGTTACTTATGGTAGGCCATTATTATTCCAACTTTATTTCTTCCCAAATGATATTTAAAAAAAAAAAATAAGAGCTTACAATTTTTTTTAACTAAACTGTTAAAACACATCAAATTTTAATACTCATTTAGTTAATAAATATCATTGAAGTTACTCGACAAGGATCAAACATCTTATCTGAGTATGTACTGGTCCGTGTACATTAGCTTATTGGAGTGGTTATTAAGAGTTTTTAAAGATTTATTTTCATTTTTCATTCATACGTGAGTATATGAGCATGTGCTACCTGCGTGCACACATGCACAGAGGCTAGAGGAGGTGTCAGGCCCCTGAGGCTGGAGTGCTAGTCGGTTGTGACCCACCTGACATGCTGGGGGACAAACTCAAGTCATCTAGGATAGTGGCAAGTTACCCTAAACACTGAGCCATCTCTCCAGCCGCACTAAGGACTCTTAATACGTTATGTCTCTTATATCATACCAAAGTATTCTGTTTTTATTAAAGCTAGGATCTGTTCTCTAAATTTATATGCATAATTATACATGTATATATATATGCACATCTATGTATATATATGCACATATGTACATATACATGTATTGTGTGTTTGTACATATTTCTCACATATTATAATCCCTAACTCCATATCCTTTTGTAGATGTTTTCTCTGTTAGTTCCTATAGACATATGTAATGTAGTAGTTTCACAAGGAACAGAAAACCATATTGCTTTTTAATAGGGTAAATGCCTTTTCAGCCCACGCCTGCAGGCAGCCAGAGACCCCAGCCCATGCAGATGTGAGAGCCATCGATCTTCCAGCCTTTGGCTACACTTTAGTCTACACCTGCCATCCGGGATTTTTCCTTGCCGGTGGATCTGAACACAGGACGTGCAAAGCAGATATGAAATGGACAGGAAAATCACCTATTTGTAAAAGTAAGTCCCTAGTCGAGGTGTAAGGTGCAGTTCTAAAGAGCAAAGGGGGAGCTGCCTCTGTGGTGGTCAGGCTAGTGTGCAGGTCAGGAGACCCTCAGGTGTCATTGTGATGTCCCATCAGTGAAGTGCTGACAGTGTTCCACAGCGCCCGGGCTCTGTGTCATGGATATGTGCACAGTGAGTGTCTAACTCAGGAGCAGAACTAAACGGATGCATAGACTTTGTTACTAACTGAATTTTGAGCTAAAAGAGGAAAGCTGCTCAGATAAAGAAAAAAACATGCTGAGTTAAGAGAACAATATATACACTATGATGTCAGAAAATGCATTTCTTTAAAATGAGATGAGTCAATAAACGTCATCAGCAATCTGAGCATATGTCAAATAACCTGTGTTATTTTTAAGGCCACATGCAGTTGGGTGGTGAAACACCTGTTTTTCTATTATTGATATTGGTTTTCCTGCTTAAAATTGCAGGCACAATTAGCATGGAAACAGTGCCTTTAATCATTCACCAATGAATAGGTTTACTAAGGGGAGGGTTAAGTCTGGGCTGGATCTGATGAGAGAGGCCACCAGCATCGGACCCAGCACACCGTATGTGACAATCGCTGAGCAATGTGTGTAGACATCTCAGAGTGCTAGGTACCCCAACTCAGCTAGAACTACCTGGAGCCCATTTATTCACAATTCTAAGTTAGAGTCTCACTCCTTATCTTAACTAGGAGATAACAAATATTAGAAAATAGCTTGTAGTTTAGTACAGTGCTATAAGAGCTAAGGGCTTAGAAATCTGACTTTGACCAGATTCAACAATGTCCTGGGGACATTCTTCAATATTAACTTATAAATGTGCAGATTTGGTGGGATTAGGAAAATGAGGGATTATGACATTTTCCTCCCTTGCGATATTTCCTGTTGGCGGAGGCAGTGTCCATTCAGAGGCTGTTAAGACGTCACCCTTGGCCACCCTCATTTGCAAGGCTCTCTATTGTAGCACTTTCAGTGCAGACCTCCACAGTAGAGGCACAAACATGGGGCCAAACACCAAGCTCAGCATTTCCACAAACACAAGGAGATTCCGCTGTAAATACCTGGGTCTAGAGTGTTCATGCATACAACCTTTTGTACATTTTTAAAAATCCAGAGAAAGGAGCATCACTTCAATTTGACATTTTTTTTTTCAACCTGATTCCAGAAAAATAAATGTTTTTGAAAATGATAATTTGTCTTTTTACTTGTAGGTAAAGGAGTGAGAGAAGTTAATGAAACAGTTACTAAAACTCCAGGTTCGTATACCAGATGAGTTCTAGCTTTCAGCCAAACCGATTTGTTCTCAGCCCTGCACATTGAAACGGCTTTTAGAATTTAAATTTCTGAATCTGTTGGTCCACCGTTAAGCACCACACCTGTGCACATCTCTGTTTCCTTCACCCTAGTGGCTGGTTAGTGGAATGTCACCACATTAAAAAGGAACCCTTTGATGTGATGACAGGGCTTCATTAGAAGACACACTGGGCGTTTTGACCCCACATGTGATATGATGGAGAGCCTTATAAATAGGGTTGCAATCCCCCTCCTTGAGGGAGTTAGCACACACAAGGCATTTGACAGCTTAAAAGTCATTATTTGAGCAGTTCAAATGTGGAGCCCTATTTTTTTCTTAGTATCTCCATAATTCAGGAATCCTCTGTCTTCTAGCCTGCCGTCATATATGGGCCTGTGCTAAATGTGTCACGTGGAAAACTCAATAGCTGCCATGTTGTTTCCAAAGAAAGGTATCACAGTTGGAAACCATTTGTACAGTGGATCCTGTTAGAAATTTAAATGTGCTTTGAATGAACAAAGCGTATCCTCATGTTTTGTTTTAAGCCATGATTGATTTTTCTTTTAACCAGAAATAGTAAAACTTTGCAAATATACAAAATTATTTGACTAGTACTTTCCTAATTCATGTTTTAGCCCTGGTTTCTTGGATACAAAACACTATTTCAGAATATACCTGGAAGGCTGTTTATAGGTCTGATAGCTCAAAGTGCTACGGGCTCCTTCAATTCTCAGTTGAAGGGGGAAAAAAACCACCAGTAGGAGTAGGGAACTCTCCCAGTCTACACAAAAGAAAAAAAATACACTTTGATCTTTTGAGTTATCTTACTTAAATATAACTAATAAATCAATGACAGAGCCAACACTTTTGCAAAGCAACATTTACTCCCGGAGAGCTACACATAATGTGCTTTTATTATTGTAGCTTTTAACCCTGATTTTTATTTGCTAGTTTTGTGTTACAGATGTTGAAATTTCTACAAACACCTTTGTGGGCACAAACATTAGCATCAGTATGCCTTTTACTCTCTCAAAGGGCAGTGATAATTTAAAGCTGGTGTTGGACAGAGTGGTCAATTATACTGTAGCTCAGCAACCTAATCTTAGCCTTAATCTTGCATGTAACCAGCAGTGAGATAGATAGTGGCATTAGAAGGACCTTACATGAAAGCATTGGATCTACGACTGATGACTAACTCAACTCTGAAACTGAGATATGACCTAAGCCCTAGGTTCTTCCTAATTCTGCACAGCCAGGCTGTCCTCACATGGTGAAGCAACCATGTCAGGCTCAGACCATGGTGGGTCAGGGCAATAGTTGGACCACATATAACAATGTCTTCAGCTAAGCATGCAGATTCTAAGGGGTAAATGTTTGCTTTAGAGATGACTGATTTAAGTAACATAAAGTAAGGTACTTAGTGGGTTTTGGTTAAAGTGAGGGTCTCTGTTAAGACCATTTATAAATAGAAATGTTTAATGTTGGTTATTTATAGGCATCTTAAATGCTTGTGCTGTTACATCAGCTTTTTATTAATTTAACTTCACTCCATTCTTATCTTTATCAGTAAGTTGGGTGTACCCAAGCCACAGGCCAACTATCAGATTGGATTCTTCCATTATGATTAATTTGCTAGTCTTGTTTCTGAAGTTTTGGCTGTTGAGTGAGGTGGGAGGATGGCACTTAGAGTGAGAGGACAAACATGGATGTAAGCATTTGTGTGCCTGTGACATCATCATCACCTGTCACATCATTAAATTTGCTAAAGGTTATATATTTACAGAGAAATAAATATTTCTCCCCAAAACCCCACCATTGCGGAGACCCATGCTGCCTACAGGTGATTTTCCCTAATTAAATACTAGAGACCTGTTGTAAGGTGAAGAGCGCTGAGAGCCTCTGTCCTGACATCAGTGGGAACTTACAGGCTGTTATTACACTGTTCAGTTTTGTATTAATATCATCAGGAAGGCAGGAGTTTATGCATGACTGTTGCCAGGAAGCCATGAAAATCAAAGTTAATATGTGTAATAAACACTGAAACCTAAAGAAAGATCTCAATTCCCTTTATGCATATTCCTGTGGCAGAGGAATTTTGTATTAAAGACTCCCTGTCTCTTTTGTTGTCTGCATTTAAGCAACATACATAAAAGTGACAGGTGAGATTGTCATGTCTGCCTTTCAAATTACTGTTAGACTATATTTCCCATAGAAATGTAGATAGAGTACAAACTATGGGTATGCTTTCTGTCTTCGTAGGGCAGGGGCCATCAAATACTGGAAAGGGACAATTTCTTGGGAATGGCGCTCCTGACAGATTTCCCATGGCTGTCAAAGAGTAACTCTGGAGGCCAGTGGTTTAGCAGCCGTGGTCAGGGGTCGGTCGAGTGTATCTCTTACTGGCTAAAACTAATGCAGGGCTGGGAGAACCAAGTCACTGAGCCCTCTGTACCTGGCACGTCCATCAGTTCCAGCACACCCATGCTTCTAAATGACTTCCCAGAGAGCAGTGAGAGCCTCCCCACCTGCCACAGACTCGGCCTCCCTGTTTCTTTTGTGCTTTGCACACAATCAAAGCACAGTACTCAAACTTACCCTCGGCTTTATGCTGTCCTTAGCTGTGTTTTCTTACTGAGGCCTTGTGTCTTAAGTCTCCTTGTGTTTAAAACTTGCCCAGATTCCATGCCTGTGCCTGCCATAATGCCGATCTTTCCCTGCTTCCACCAACAGTTCCTTCCGATGTATTTTTCATCCGCTCAGTATGGAAGGGATATTATGAATATTTAGGAAAGAGACAGCCAGCTACTCTCACTGTGGACTGGTTCAACGCAACCAGCAGCAAGGTGAATGCGACCTTCACCACAGCGTCACAGGTGCAGCTGGAGCTGACAGGTATGTGGCCTGACACCTCCTTGGAGAGGGCCTCAAGCTCATATTCTTAGATGTTACTGGCTTTGCCTACATCGAATGTTACTGCGGTTCTCAGAGACTGTGGTCTGTTCCTGTCAGTTCTTCTTTCCAAGGATTATGCAGCTGATGTGGGAATGGGCCTTTTTTCTTTCTTTTTTTTTTTTCTTTCTCAAAATTACATGCGTGACATATTAAATTAAGAACCCCCATTCGTATGCTGAACTCTGTGGCTCGGGGTTGAGTTGTTTTGCTGTCTTGATTCTTGACTCGCACGGCCCTTATGAGTTTTGTCGCCCAAAGGTTAATATGAGGCCTGAATAACAGAGCAAGCTCTGGTGTAAGTGTCAGGCAAACTTCAACGCTCGGGGACTTCCTTGAAGTATTGTGGGCTTCTTACATGGATGCTGTGGTGTAAGAACTTTATTGTATGTTCTTCTAAGAAAAGAGAGAGAGAGAGAAGGATAAGAGAGACTCGGTCAGATAGTCAGTCTGAGGAAAATCAAATGACTTCCACACGGGTCCTGGTGAACAGCTGGCAGAACCAAGCTTCGACTGGAAACCCATAAGGGCAGAACCACTTTTTTGTAGGATGGACTTTGATATGTTGCCATGGATAACACAGGAATCATTATGTAGACCAGGCTAGCCTCAAACTTGCAGGGTCTTTGTACCCGGGCTCCCCTGTGTAGGGATTATGGCTATGAACCACCACATCTGGCTTCTAGCATTATTTTTATTACCCTTCTCTTACAAGGACACATTATTGTCCCCAATTAACTCCTTAAAGCGCTTAAGATTGTGTTGAGTGAGGAGATATGTCCAGTCAGTCTTAATGAGTTTCTAAAATACATCATAAATGAAAGAAATGAAGGGTTTTTTTTTTTTTGGCTTTTTTGAGATAAGGTCTCTATGCCTGACTGGGAACTCACCCTGTTGCCAGACCCCTGCCTCCCTACTGTTGCGAGTATACCACTACACCCAGCCCACGTGGAAATTTTAAATATTTAAATTCCTTATTCTTCCTCCTCAGAGAATTGGGAACTTGGTATTTTTTTTTTTTTTTTTTTTTTTTTTTTCTTCAATGAAGTTCTCCAGTATGGGGCTGGGGAGCTGGCTCAGTGGGCAAACCTTTTACTGTCCACCATCAGGATCTAAGTTTACATACCCAGAACTCAAGGTGACTCTCTGTGTGGTTGCTTATGTCTGTAACCCTAACATTGGAAGTTATAGATTGGGGGATTCCCCAGGACTTGCTAGCATCGAGACTAGGTAAAATGTTGAGTCCTGAGTTAAGTGAAAGGCCATGTCTCAGAATCAAGTTAATAGAGGGATATATACCCAACATCAACTACTAGCCTGCATTTGAGCATGGACCAGTAGGCTCTCCTGTACACACACACAAAGAGAGAGACAGAGAAACAGAGAGACAGAGACAGAGAGACAGAAAGAGAGGGAAATGGGAGAGAGAATACAATCCAGTAGGATTAAAGCCTTCTCTCCCCACAGACTAGTGTTGGGAGTTCAATGGCCTGGCCCTGGGAGGTGTTTGAATCCAGGGACCCCCAGGCTTCCCACTGTGAGACATCTGAAAGGGAATGATTAGAGGGAGGAGGGAAGGAGGTCCTCTCTATGGAGCACTTGCTGGATATGTGACATTTTTCGTTCTTCTTGCTTTTTTTAAAACCATGAAAAATGTCATGAAGACAGATTTGATATCTCTCCCTGCAGCTTTTAGAACTGGGGTCCAAGTTCAAAGTTTTGGAGGTTGACTGCATGAAAAAAGATCACAGCATTGCCTGTGGTAGGAAAGGTGCTTCCCAGAGCTGGGATCACGTGGTCTCTTGTCCACTGGCAGAAGGGTCCCTCCCACTTGGGTGTCTGCTGGTGGAACTCACTCATGGGACGCTTCTTTGATGGACTGATAATGAATTAGTGCCTTCGCTGTTCACTGTTCACTTTATGCATCACGGCTCCTAGACCCATAGCTTCTCTGCCTGTGGGATGTGACAGGTTCAGCACCATTTGGCTAATGTTTATTGTTTGTTTATTCCACACTTGCCAGCACAAGGCATCTTTCAGTCACATCTCTCAGCAGCATGGTCATCTCCATGTATCTATAGCTGACAGGTACAGACACTTGGTTCCTCTGCCAGCCTCTCTGTGCTCTCCTCAAAATCCCCTTACCGTGATGTTTTTCCTATGAACAGGGCAAGCCATCTCTAGAAGGTTGTGAACTAGAGGTTTGAATTAGAACTGTGTTTTGAATTAGAGTTTTGGTCTGTTTGCTTATAAAATTAAGGGTGTGTAGAGAAAAGAAAATATGAAGGAAAATGCACAGGTTTGAGTTCATATTAAGGTTTTGTTGTTGGGTAGCGAGTTAGTGGACTGTGCTATATGTTTGACAAAGACTCAAGGACTTCAGTAAGTAGTGAACCCCCCAAACTCACAGAGGTAAAATACTGAGGTTCAATTTTCAAAGTAAAGCTTGTGTTTAAATGTTCTGCTGTTTGTGACCATGATTTCCCACCATGCCTGTTCCTTATTGAGTGGCCCAGTCATCGGCACTGACTTCCTCAGTGTAGGACTGACGACTGTGACTTCTTTCAGGGGTCTACAAGAAGGAAGAGGCCCACCTGCTTCTGAAAGCCTTTCATATAAAAGGCCCAGCAGATATTTTTGTAGGCAAGTTCGAAAATGACAACTGGGGACTTGATGGTTACGTAAGTGCTTTATGAAGTTCTTCCCATGTTCCTCCCACTTTCAGGTCTGCGCAGAGAGGTTCGTGAGCTGCTGAGAATTATGGGTAGGGGGGACACTGTCCATCTCTTAGTAACTCAGAAGGGACCCCTGAAGCAGCATGGTCATCTCCATGTATCTATAGCTGGCCACCGTACCACATCATGTGATACAACCAAATGTCCGAGATGAGAAATAAGTTGTCCCAGAGTTAGGGGATCGTTGCTGCTGAAAGAAAATAGATTCTTCAGTCTAGGCTATGCTCTGCTAATACCACAGCTCTCAGCACTGTGGGTATTCGGAGATTTGAAGACCACCTAGAAAGTTCGCGGAAGGCTCCAAGGAATCAGGATCTCTGAAGAGAATAAGCTGGCATGTTCACTCAGTGTCTCTCTCTGCAGTTAGTCATTTGTTGTTTTCCTGGTCACCCTCTGCAGACAAAGTCAAACAGCCTCACGTGATGCTCTCCAGGCTGAAGTTCATCAAATTGATTCCCCAATAATGCACCGTGTTCCCCAGTATGGAAGGTCATTGTCATGTGATTTTGTAGAATGAGTGTTAGTAGCGATGTGTGGGGGACAGCTAAGTTTCTGCCTCTTCTTTTATGCCTTGCATACCAGGTGTCCTCAGGACTTGAGAGAGGAGGATTCTCCTTTCAGGGCGATATACATGGAAAAGACTTTGGGAAGTTCAAGCTGGAGAGACAAGGTAAACTTACCTATTTTTGTTTGTTTAAAGAAAATATCAAGGGCCTTTAAATGATCCTACTGAAAATAAACTGGAAAGATGACTCAAGAGATTAGTGGAAGTAACGGAAGTACCAACAGGGATTTAAAAATAGTATTTTTATTAATTCTTTGAGATTTTCATACAATGTATAGCGTTCATCCCTTCTCCCACATTACACCTACCTTCCTCCTACCTCCCCAACTTCAGAATGACTCACTGGGTTAGACTAGAAACAGTGCTTGCTTTGTATACTCTGAGCACTGTTCACACAGAGACCTTTATTTGTGTCCACCAACGAGAAAGCTGAAACATTTGTGAAATGAGATTAGCAATGTATTTTTTTCCTGAATGGCATAAACTGCTTTACGTACTTGCACACTGTCATCACCACATGGATTTCTGTGGAGAAGAATACTGCCATGCAGGCTTTGATCACAGACACTGGTGACTGCCATTGAGGTTACATTCACAGGACTGCTATCCAGATACCCAGGGGTCCTGAAAGAAAGAGGACGCCAACCTATAGGTTACTGACAAAAATAATCAGTGAGGACAAGCCATTATAAAACATTCTCTCTCCACCATCCCAAATTTTGTCTCCTAAGCAGAAGAACTTGAGTGTCAGCAGTGGCCACACATGCCAGTGAGCTGCTTCAGAGACCATGGGGATGTCAGGGTTTAATCATACAGTGAGTGATGGAAGCTCTCATTGACTGGAGCATGTCTTCTTCATATTACTCCATTCTGTTGTTAACAAGACATCTTTATTTTCCTGGGATGGTGACCTTATTGTCAGAAAAAAACAAAACAGTTTGATTTAGAAAATAATTTGGATCCCAAGTGAGTCTCCCTTTCAGCTAATTAGAAATGCCAATGTTTTAGTGATGTCCCAGTGGCCAATGTTCATTTAAGAATGCTAGATTTAAAAAAAAAAACTTTTAAAACATAGATGAAAATAATGACCTCCTAATTTCCTACAGCCATCAGATAAGTCAAAAAAAGGTGATTATGGTTGAATGGACACTGAAGTCAAGTTAATCTGAAAAATTACTTATATGGAAACATCCACAGGAAACTTAGCATTAACTGGTTCCCACGGGGAAAATGAATGAATTCCCAGTACACACAAATTGAGAAGAAATCTGTGAACATGATAAATCTGAGCATTTGTTTGTATGTAGAATGCACAGAGGGCTCCATATCACAGAAGCTAATGACCAAGCCAACAGCATAGGAAGGGAGTTGAGTATAAGTTTCCCAGATTATATGCAAATAGATAACAAGACCAACAAATAGATGTAGGATATTGTGTGTTAGTTTCTTTTCCAGTTACTGGGGTGAGATATTCTGGCAGTAGTAGCTTAAGGAAGAAAGACTCGATTCTGGCTCACAATTCAATTTACAGTCTATCATGGCAGGAAGTGAAGCAGAAGTTTGTGGGAACTGGACTCACAATCAGAAAACAGAAGAGTAATAGATTCCTGCTCAGGTCCCCTTTTTTACCTATACAGTCCAAGATCCCAGCCACAGTATTATGCTACCACCCATTTTGGGTAGATCAATCAGGATAATCCCCCACAGGCATCCCTAGAGGCTTGTCTGACAGGTCATTGTATGTATCATCAAGCTGATAGTTGACAAGAACTATCCCTGAGAAGATTAGTCACCAGGGAAATAGAAATTACAGCTCTATGGAGACACTACTTTTCAGGCACTACCATAGCTAGGATACAAACCTAAAATCAGCATAGACAAAGAGGCAGAGAGCCTGGAGTTCAGATTCTGCCAGAAGAACATTCAGCTGTATAACTGCTGTGAAAGCAACATGCAGCTCATCAAAATCAGACACAGAGTGACACAGAGAGAGAATGGTTCCCCTACTTGCCAAAAGAACTGGAAGCATGCTCCTACACATATGTCCCAGGTGCTTCTGGAATCACTTTTTATCATCACTCAAGTGGAAATTTCAAAAGTCCAACTAAGGCATAAGAAAAAAAAATGTGGTACATACATTGGTACAATGAAATATCAGTCAAGCATTAGAAAATAATAAAAGTCCTGATGATTGATATAGTAAGGATCACCTGTGAGCCATGAGGCTAATTGAGAAATTTCGAGGATTCCATTTGCATACCTCCACTGAGAGCAAGTTCGATGAGCAATCTCCGGGAAAGAAGACTGGGTTGCTTTGCCATGGGATAGAGAGTCTTATTCTTGTGTTTATTTCTTAAACATATAAATAACAGACACTCCTTTGACTAAGAAATATACAAATTCTTTTTTGTCTTCTAGATCCTTCTAATTCTGATGTAGATTCTTCAAATCATTACCAGGGCACCAGCAGCGGCTCCGTGGCAGCTGCGATTCTCGTTCCCTTCTTTGCTCTAATTTTGTCAGGGTTCGCATTTTACCTCTACAAACACAGGTACTGCAGAGCTGTGTGTGGCCTCCAAGTGTTCTTGGTGTGGTGTTTTGGTTAGAGCAATGCACATGTTTTATACTGCCAAACAGTTGTTGCAGACTGCTTCCTTATATATGAATGCATAGTCTCTGGGGGTTTCTGTTGATGATTTTTATTTTGTTCTGTTTTTGTTGTTTGATTTCATTCAGGCACACCTAAGTAATTAGCTTAAAAGGGCTGAATGACGGGTCTAATAAAAAGCATATACTGGTAGCCAACTGTCAAGATATTAGAGCTGTGACAGAGTTGCATCTTTCCAGCTCGAGAGGAAAAATAAGAGGGGAGAGGGTTTCTGTAGCCCTTTCACTTCTATGAATCAAACAGATTTATATATTGTTGACAACCTTCTTCCTTCAGCAAATTAGCAAAGTAGTTCTTACTCCATCTGGGTAGTTACCTGTGCCTGCTCCCCATCCCTAAGAAAGAGGCACTGACATCTACTAACCTGAAAATCCTTATTAATGGAAAATTTTCAAAATTTAGGGGTTCTGACAAAACTTGAATAGATGGGTTCCTTTCTTTGGGGTTAGTGTGCTTGCACACAACTAAAAAAATTGTAGGTAGGCGAGGTATATACCTACATTGATGGAGCACTTGTGTAAGATGCACAAGACCCTGAATCCTACCTTACTCACTGCATGCCTGTAATCCCAGCATTTGGATGTGAAAGCAGGTAGACCAGCAGTTCAATGTCAGCTTCAACTACATAGAGAGTTTAAGTTTAGCCTGGACTTCGTGAGACCCTGTCCGAAATGAACAAGTGAACACTGGTTGTGAGGAACCCAAAGTCTTCATGTATATTTTCTCTGTGTGGATTATGTATTTCAAGAGAAACTTTTTCAATGCCAAGTCACTCCAATGTTCTATTTGAGGTTTCTGAGTAGTAGCACTTTATACGAATAGCACAGCTATGGCCCCCCAAAACCAGTTAGTCCTTAAGTGCATCACAGTTTTGTTTACATAATGCATGAGTTTCTACTTAATCTTTGTATACGCAATGAACTTCTTTAAATGTATACTGCCTTACACTTAAGAAAATATGAGGTCCTAAGGCTATGCATAGTTTGTAGCTATGTCTTGCTTACCTGTGGCTTTCATTGCTCTTGCTTTAAAAACACAACTCTAGGAAAGAAATCCCAGATATTTGCCGCTTTCTGCATGGCTTGGTCCTGGCACCCTCACTCGGGGTAAGGGGATGAAGAAAGAGCAGATATGAAGATACCTGCACAGAAAAGCTGGGCCAGGCATGCTCAGCTGGAACAGCACCATCCATGCAATAACTAAGACCCTCTGCATATTTATCACACACAGCATGAAGGGCTGGGCTAGCTCATCTTGATAGGAGGTCTCTGTCTGGGAGAGATCTCAGGTTGCAGTCATCCTAGAGGAGGAAGCTACTGGATTTTGCACACACTGTGAACATTCACACTTGAACCAAAGGAAGGTTTTGCTATCCCTCTAAGCATCACCCCTAAGGGGAAGGCTGGGACTCTCTGGTGCTTCTGCGTCTAAGTCCATGGGTCCTTCATAGGTCTGTGCCCACATCAAACAATACCAATGTGCAAACGGCTTCCCCTACTCCCCACAGACATGCAACTATATTGTTATTGTTTATTTTGAAGAATAAAATACTATCCTAGGCAACAATCCTGGAGACTTAACCTTTCTTTCTGCTGATTTTGAAACTGCCATGTGTCCCACAGTACTATGGCAGGAAATACTTTTCTTTTAAAGAGGCAGAAATTAAAATGTGTCTTGCTGTGGAATTCCTTCAGTGTTGTCAGCAACTGCAAGGATTCATAATCTCTCTAAATTCCTTTTCACCCACCTAGTGACCTTACCACAAGAACAGGTCTAGCCTGTTAGAATGCTTACTTACCTTTTGACCCTGTTAGGGGTATTGCAAGCTTCTATTCCTCTCTCAGCCCTGAGACCAGCTGCACAATTCCCTGTGTGTCAGATAGCCAGGCCTCAGGCTATCAAATGTCTTTGACAATGACAATATTGTACATCCATCTATATCCATCAATGAGTTCAATGAGTTCTTATTATATCTGAAGTCCAAGACAGGGTAGCATGGGTATATTTAGAACATTCCAGAATCTGACTGTAAACCCAGGAGCTTCCAAGCAAGTCTCAATGGTCAGGTAGTTCCATGAAGTGATGTGAAGAATGTCTCCCACACTGAGTCACCAACTAGACAACCAGCTAGCAATGGACCACTGCCTTCCCCAGTGAGTGGAGCCTTTGATGTCCCTGATGGATCCCTCACCTCACACCAGACAAGCTGTGAGGGGTGCACGGTAAAGAGAGAGAGAAGCCAGGTTTTCCTCTCAGGCTAACATGGGATACAGCAAGGCCACTGTGATGAGCAGTTCCACAGGATCTGTTCTCTCTTGCTCTCTATTTCCTGGTCATTTAAGGAAAAAAATATTTCTGAAAAAAAAAAAAGAAAGGACACAGAGAACCAGCATCCTGGCCCCTCACTAGATAACTTTCTTCTGAGTTCTTGCTCTGAGCACGAAGGCTTTTGGGTTCTCTTCCCCATCTTTGAGCTCCAGCAGACAGACATTCCTTGATTAAACAGGTGGGCATTGCTTCACAGATACCTCAAAGTTGCAACAGGCTAGAGTCCTTTTCCTTCATTCCTATTCAGAACAGGTTCTCCAGATACAGAGACACAGCCATGCATTAGCCATCGCTCAGGGAATCCTGCTGAAGAGTGGAGAAAGGATTGAAGGACTTAGAAAGGGTCAAGGACACCACAAGAAATCCCACAAAATCAACAAACCTGAACTCACAGGGGCTTACTGAGATGGAGCTGACAAATAGGAAGCCTGCATGGGTATAACCTAGGCCCTCTGCATACATGTTATGGTTGTATAGGTTGGTGTTTTTATGGGGCTTCTAATAGAGCAAGTAGGGCTGTTTTTTTGACACTTTTGTCTACTTCTGGGACCCTTGCCCTTCTACTGGGTTGCCTTGTCCAACCTTAATATGAGGGGAGGTGCTTGGCCTTACTGCAATGTTACGTGCCACATTTGATTGCTAACCATTAGAGACCTGCTCTTTTCTGAAAGCAATAGAGGAGACATGGATAGGTAACAGGGAAAAGGTATAGACTAGGAGGAGAGGAAGGAGGGGAAATTGGTCAGGAAGGTAATGTATGAGTGAATAAGTTAATAAAAAGCTGGGTGTGGTGGCGGCACCTGTAATCCCAGCACTCAAGGAGGCAGAGGCTGGTGGATCTCTGAGTTCAAGGCCAGCCTCGTCTACAAAGTGAGTCCAGGACAGCCAAGGCTACACAGAGTAACCTAGACTCAAAACAAACAAACAAACAAAAAACAAAAAGAAAAAAGTAATAATAAAGGAGAAGAGATAGTTAGCCAGAGCCCATGGTCCTGATTCAACCTGCCTAAATTGGGATAGATTTCTTGCGTAGTGTATCTGGGGCTACAGAGGTATTATATATACCTTCTTTTAGTTGATGTGCACATACACGTGCACATGCATACGTGCATCTCTGTGCAGGCCAGAGGTCTACATTAGGCCTCATCTTCTGTAGCTCTTCACTTTTTTTTTAAGGCACAATAATAGCTCAGTGAACTTGGAGCTCACCAATTTGGCTAGGATGGCTGTAAGCCAACGAGCTCCAGGAATCCACCTGTCTCTCCTCAGTGCTGGGATTACAGCATCTGCTTTTTATGTGAGGATTTGAAGATCGGTCCCATGCTTGTGAGCAATTATGTTATCCCCATGTTTACACTGTTTACTCTAAACCTCTCCTTTAAGCATGGACTGTAAGTACAGCGCTTCCTTTCACCACAAATTATAAACATGTTTTAATAGTGAACTTTATTTCAAAAAATGAGCTCTTTTTAAATGTGTATTTTTGTTTTATGTATGTGTGTTTGCCTGTGTGCATGCATGTGAACCATGTGTATGCAGTACCCATGGAGTCCAGGAGAGGGAACTAAATCTCTTGGAACTGAAGTTATAAGCAGGTATAGGCTGACATGTAGGTGCTGGGAACCAAATCTGGATCCTCAAAACCTAGATCTTTTAACTTCCATCTCCCCGGCCCCAAATTGGCTTATTTTTGACCCACAGAAAAAAATATTACATTGTAAAAGTGACCAGAATTCAGTGAGTGCTGATAATGGTGATGAATGTATTTGGCATTGACATGGCTTTGAGATTCCCTCAATGCACAGGGTGATCATTGATCTCACTGTGGCGAAGATTGGTGACTTCACCAAGTCCATGCTGCCTACTGGCAAAAGAAGGTTTTCCAGACCAAAAAGTTCCCTGCCTGCTGCCTTTGACATCTTCACAGTTCCTCAAACCTTTATTCAGTGCGCAACTACCAATTTTTAAAGCATCAACTGTGGCGAAGTAGCTATGTCCCACTCTGTCCATAACCTTACAGGAATACTTCCTGCTGAGAAAGCATGTAGACTGAATGGAGGCTGGGATACCAGCCTGTGCTACTGCCATTAAGGGTCTGACTGTGTACTCTCTTTTCTCTTCAGAACAAGACCAAAAGTTCAATACAATGGCTATGCTGGCCATGAAAACAGTAATGGACAAGCTTCATTTGAAAACCCCATGTATGATACAAACTTAAAGCCCACAGAGGCCAAGGCTGTGAGGTTTGACACGACTCTGAACACAGTGTGTACAGTGGTATAGCCCTCAGTGCCCCCTAGGACCTATCCATAGCCATACCTCTGATGGACAAGCAGTAAAATCCTTTGGTGCCATATACCACCCTCCCTTCTACTCTTGCCTTGCTGCAGCAACCTTGGCCATCGTCTGCTGGCATAACGCAGTGGGAATTTCTTCTCGGTCACGATCAAGTCTTCTGAGGATCAAATTGCAAATACATCTTCATCTGGATTATAAAAGCCTTGTTGCTGCATCCACCAGAAACCAAGACACCGACAATGGCGAGGGCAAGGAAGACTTCAGAGTCCTAGAGACAGGTGGTACTTCATGCCTCTGACTTCTGTGTCTCTGTGTGGCCAGGATGCCTTTGGATGTAGTCTTCTGAGCACATGGATACATCCTTCAGGTGCAGCGACAAAACGGTAGCAACTTGATATGTGTTTTGTGTGGTTTTTTTCCCTTTTCTTTTTAACCCTATTCATTGGACATGAATTCTCTTCAAAAGAAAAGCCTTCCTGAAGAAAACAGCTTCTGGAAAACGCACACAGGTATACTTGCTTCACTCTGCCCTGCCTGAGACATGAGCTCTGAGGATCTTCAGGCCCCCTTGGGCATCCATCAACCACTAGGGATGTTTGCAGATCTCACAGCCAGAGCTGTTCCATCCCAGAAATTTTTGACACTCAACATTTTGCACTAGTGTGTTAAAAACGACTGAGTCTGATTTTTAAACAAACTATTTACACAGGGTTTATATACATTGTACATAAGCATTTTCTCATATTGTACTGTCAAGCAAAAATGCCACCATGAGTCAAGTTAGAGGTGTAAGGTAAAAAGTATCCCCAGATGTGGAACAGGTGTTGAAAAGGAGATAGTACTGGTACTTGCAGAAGTTATTTTATTATCACTGCTATTAGCCACATTTATATGTCAAATTCATTGCCTACTTCTGGTAGTTGAAATCAAGCCTTTTAGTTCCCTTGTTTTCACACCTTCACATGCGTGCAACTATTGTCTTCACTACACTAATAACTAACCGGGGTCTGTAGCAATGTCTGTTTTCCATGTACAGATGTGAATAGTAATTTATTTTGGGTTAGCTTATGAACTCGTGGGTCTCAGTTCACAGAGCAGTCTTCCTTCTGTTGTTTTCTTTCTCTGTTCTGTAACATCACCCTCCCACATGGCACTGAAAGTCTATCTCCCAGCCACACCCAAGCTCAGAGGAATCAAAGGGGAATCAAAGTCAAAATCAGAATCGGAAGGGCAGGTGCTGTTTGCACACCCTCATGATGATTGCTTTTATGGATTTGCCTTTCTTGCAAAAAAAAATTATTGTAGTGGTTTTTCACACACAAAATTCCTTATGATAGACTATTATGATATAAATAAGATAGGTGGCATGGCCAACAAGGATAAAATAAATGGCCTGTAGAGACAGCAAGGCCAGAGAAATGTCTGTAAGAAATTTAGAGAAGATCATGTTTATTTTTATTTATATTTGTTTGATAAAAGTATTTTTGGAAAGATGATGCTTATTTTATTATTTGATGTTTCATGCACAGTCCACATGGTAAAAATTCCTCCCCTTTGCACATCCCAGATTTGCACTGATACGTGGGTCAGGATGTCATGCTGATGTTCTGTTTGCCTTGGTGATTACATCCATGCCTAGCTTTAAGACAGATGGATCTGTCTATCTACACGATGTTTAAATGCAGGACTTCCCAGAGTGCAGAGGGTAAAGGAGCCCACAGGGGTATCTGCTTGCTGCTTTGGACATACTGCATTCTCAGCATCCCAGAGGCCCCACTGGGCTCCCTCAGCCTGCTCTTCTTGCAAGGACTCTCTGTTGTGTATCAGGGTTCCTGACCTCTTTCTGGTGACACAGTGTCCATTGGGCTCCATATTGCAGGAGTCCATGTCCCAGGAAGGGGTGTTGGCATAGGTTCCTCTGGCCAAGCCAACAAATATCCTTGGGGTTCCTCTGTATCCACAGAGGTTCGTTATTCAGATGATGTCAACAAGAGTGTAATCCTAACCACACACTGAGCCAAAACAAAACAGAAGATGTCAGAAGGCCCGAGGACCATAGTGCGCAAGGGAGAACAGGGTTACTATAAATATTAGATGTATATAGAAACACACAAACACACACACATATATATATATATTGTACATATCTAAGTTTGAGTCACTCAGACTAGGTGCAAAATGCTGACTCTGAAGTCTAAACTAACATCTCTCTGTCCCCACACCCCTGGCCTCTTTGCTGGACAGTTTCACTAAGAAGACTTGATTCAGACAGGGCATGCGTACATGCGTGGAGCCACCACTATCAGACCAGTGTCCTTTTCTGTTGTGTGCAAACTGACCCACGGCTACCAGTCTGCATCAAGGTATTTAAAACCAACATACCAACACTGAGTGGCACTCTCAGTTGAGAGTCCACCCAGCTCAGTCCTTCCTAGGCTCCGTGTGTGTGTGTGTGTGTGTGTGTGTGTGTGTGTGTGTGTGTGTGTGTGTGTGTGATGTTTCACCAGGTCTCAGAGGCATTGAAGACCCAGCAGGGCAGTCAGGAACACCTTCCTCAGTGAGGTATGAAAAGACTTTTCCCTGAAGCGCCCAGAGCACAGTGAGGAGACGCGCTGTGTGTCAGGTTATGTGCTTCAAAGCTGTTCAGCTGTTGCTTGTCTTTGCCCATCTTGCCTTCTGGCTAGCTGCAATAATTTTTTTCTTCTGTAAAATATTTTGTAAACAACAACAACAACAACAAAAGCTATTATAAAAGGGGGAAAAAGAAAGCTGGCATTATGATCAGGAACACCACCCATTGTCGCTGCCCCACCCTCCTGCCCCTCCACACGCTGCTGTCACAACGTAGGTGCGGAAGACCTTTTTGTACAGAGATATATTTTTTATGAAGAATTTGTAAAATTATTAAATATGCTGTAATTTTTTGATTAATGTAGGTAAATTGTTAAAAAAAATAAATGTTTTTACAATACAAAACTGTAATTTTCCCGATAATGTAACATTACCCTCTCTAGCTGATTTTCAGTTCCAACCCTATTCGACACTGTATTAATATTAAAGCGGCCTGTTAAAATGAACAGTATTCTCTTTTTGTCAAAAAAAAATTATAAAGAGAGTGTAACATAACCTGTGTAATGCCACCTATCTTTAAAGCAAATCAGAGTTCTAATTAAATATTTAATTTTAGATTTCTATTTTTTGTGTGAATTTATTTTAGCTTTATCAAATACAAGGAAGTCTCTGACCAGTGAGGGAACAAATAGAAGTGTTTTTATTAATCCGTTAATAATGTTTAGAATGAAGTTCAAATCCTTTCCCAAGCCAGCTGCATCATGGTCACCATCAGAAACTAGTGCTTGAGGCTGGGGGAGTGTCTCAGGTGGTGGCCTGGTTGCTGTACGCTACACAGCATGAGGACCTGGGTTCTATCCTCAGAACCCCCGTGCAAAAGGACCTGAGTTGAATCCCCAGAACCCCCATGCAAAAGGTGACTATGATAGGGCTAAAGGAATGGTTCATGGTTTTTGCCTCTTCAGTTGGGAAGTCTTTTTTGTGCATCTTTACAACTCTGGAAGGTGGCATGTCAAATGACTGTAGATGCCCTATAATAGCACATCAAGTAGAAGAGAAAGGAATCTAGAAGAAAGCTCAGCAAATAGCCATCCTTGCTGGCAGCATGTCACCACAGGGAAGAACCTTGTTTCCTGGCTTCCAGGCTGAGAGGTCAGGACACACCTAGGCCCTCACTGGTAACCTGAGTGTCCACCAGGTTAAGTATGAGGGTATAATAACTTCCCTGAGAGTCAAGTTATTACAGAATGAATTACAACCAACAATGAAAAACATCACCACACAAGCATCTCGGTGGGGAAAAAAAAAAGCTTGGAGGGCCACTATCCTTCCACTCCAAATCTCATGGGGGCCCTTGATTGTGCATGGCTGCCATGGCCAGCAGTTGGCCACACTGGAGACTTGAACAGCATGTAGGCATGTAGAGATTCTTAGTGACACTCAATGATGAAGGCAAGGTGAGCTTTGCCATTCAGGTTTGGTAGGTAAAGAAGCAAGCGTTCAGAGAGAGCTCTCTGGCTCACAGGCACACATATGGGCTTGCCAATGGACCTGGTAAGGGTAGGTCTCTATAGCTGCTGTACTCTTATTTTTCACCATATTCATCACACTCTTAGTGTCATGCTTCCCTTCTTTAGCAATTAATTTTTTGTGAGCTGAATGTCTCTGTTACTATGTTTGTAAATATCCCCACCTCTGTCCTTTTAGCTGGTTGTAATGGCAAATTAAGAATTCTAAGAGAAACACACTCATTATTTGAGTCCCTATCTTTTAAAATTGTCAGTCATAATGTGCCCTCCAAGGGGCATCTGATGCCTGAGATTTGAGCACAGTAGCTCTGCCAGTGCCTGTGAGTGTCTCCACAGGTAAGGCACAACTCTAGCTATATTTTTTTTTTACCAGTGCATTTTGGGAAGGTGCCTATGAATTATCAAATGCGTACTTCTAGAAAATTCTTACCCAGCAGGGTTCTCTATACAGAGTAGATCTTCTAACAGCTGTGGACCTTGACTCAAGTACCTTGTCTGTGCTGTACTCTTGATGGCTATGTGCTTTTTCAAAGTGCATTCAGATTGAGAGCAGGGTCCTGGGGTGGACCTGTAACAGTGACTACAGACTTTCTGAAGTCACAGCTCTCAGAGAATCGTGCAGTCTGATAGTTCTCTTCCTCAGCAGGTGGGTTTTTATAGGGTTATAGTATTACTGGGACAGTATTAGGAACTGGGACAAAGCAAACCATAATAATGTCCACAACTCTGGACAGCAGGTGCTTTGGAAACACAGCACGCTCCCTCTTTCGGTTTCATCAGAGCCCATTAATCCTTTGGAGTCCACCTCCCCGATGATAATCAGCTTAGCTGGCCACGTATCACTGTTCACCATCTGTCCCAGGCCAAGGGGGATGGGAGGTTTACCTGTGTTAACTAGGACAGTGTCTCATGAACAACCAGAGCCTGAGCCACACGGCCCAGACATAGAATGTCTAGCTGAACTTACCCTGACATACCCACTATGATGTCAACATGACTATATCGAAGACTAAAACCTAAAAATAGAGGACATACATGTGAAGGGTTTTTTTTCCTTACTCTGAAGTGAGAAGAGATCCATTTCCAATTCTGATTTTTGAGGCCACACACCTTTAATCTGGGTCTTGAGAGTTTGGAAAATCTACCTCTAATCTGGGCCATGCCTTCTGCTAGAAGTCGACATGGGGGCATGGGGAAAAGAAAGCTATTGCTCTTTGCCTGCTTGCTCTTGCCTTTCTAGCAAGTGCATCCCTGCACTGGCAGTAGAGCCTACTTCTTTGGGATTCCAGCACATATTGAATACCAGCTAAGACATTTAGTCCTACGGACTGAGCAACTACTGGATTCTTGGCCTTTTTGTTCACAGAAAGACATTGTTTGATTAGATGGACTGCAGCCTGTAAGTAATTATAATACATTATATATATATACATATATATATACATTATATATAATGTATATATATATAATACATTATATATATACATTATATCTATATATATATAATAACATTTAAAAATAAAATAATAAGATTTATAAAAACTCAATTTTTAAAAATAAAAATTATAAAACATTTTTATAAAATACATAACTCATTTTATGTATATGTATGTTTATATATATAACCTATATAATTCTATAAGTTCCTGACTAATATACCTACCCAGCACAGCCAGATCCCCGATTCATTTCACCTAGCACTTACATTCCCACTGTCCAGCTAGGATCCTGGAGCACATGCCTGTCTCACAAAGTTCTCTTTTTTTCATTTCCCAAACTTTGTAACTTGTGCTTTAAGAGACTTAACATCTTCAATGGAAATGGATGGAAGGAGACTCTTAAAGTAGTTTGTCCACTCCAAACACAGCCCAGCTGTTTCTACACGTGCAGATGCTACCCAGCCCTAGGCTGGAAAGGTCAGAGATGTTCATGGTGGCTAATAAGTAACTGTCACCCTCCCTAGCACATTGACTCAGTGTGTTTTCAGAGAATACAATTCTGTTGTGTGCACTGCCATCTGACAGGACACACATGTCACCAGAAGTGTTTTGGTTCTTTGAGGGACAAGATGCTATGATACCCATGGTTACATTTTCCAGTGAGGACAAATCTTTGCCTAAGTGAAAATTCAGAGCAATTTTATAATCCTTCTCAGAAGTTTATGTTTCCATATCCCTCCATGGCAACTGTAGCATCATTTTGTCTGCTGTGGTTATTTCAGAAGATGGTGCTTGTTCAGAATACGTAAGTAAAAGAAGTGTATCTAAGCTTAGGGTGTTACTGGGGGGAAAAAACATCATCCCCTCCACACTGAGCATGTTTCCAATGTGCAGGTTCTGAGAGCTCATGTGTAAGAGACTGGCCTTGAGGCCTGGAGTGCCTGTACTGGCAGCCCTCACTGTGTGGATGTGGACAGGAGATACCTGACGCCTGCGGAAGTGTAGTTGTAGTCAGCCTTCCTGGCCAGAATCATCTAGTGACTAAGTACACAATAGTCAAGAATAACCTGGACACATTCTGGTGCACACAAGTCAATCATGTGAATACAGGATGGACACAGATCATGGGCCACATGGTCCTGTGTGATGAGATGATTAAAATTATTCTGATTCTGCATTTTGTCAAAATTAGTGGAAACAGAGGTCCTGGATTGTTGTGTTCAGGTAAGTGGGTAAAGAGGGAGCAAGATGAGTGTAACTAAAGGGTGGGAGAGAGGGGACACCTGATGGGTCTGGAACGGGGTCTGTGGCACAGTCTCACAGTGGTACTTATCATGATTTGAAAACATGTCCTCTTTCACAGAGCTGTGAGGCACATGTGCGAAACTGAGTATAAAACAGTGTAGTATGGTTTGTGTGCACAAATGTGCAGTCATCTGTCTGTCATCTATTATTCCCCTCACAGCCTTACCATTCATCAATCTTCATTCATCTCCACCTGAGTATCTGCCTTCCATTGGGTCCTCTGCCATTTGCATATTTAAAATATAATCTCAGGGAATCTTTGCCAATTATTGCCTCAGACAATTCTTTTTTAGTTCCCTGTATGTTAATTTCATTACATGCTTCCAACTCATTACATGGTATAATTAATTCTAAGTACATTGCATTTTACATACTAAAATAATGAGCCTTGAAACCTGGCAGAGTTCTGAACCAGCTCTGTTTCCTTTTGACTTTGAGAGATGGAAGCCCCACTTTCTGAGCTACACTCTTCCAGACTTTAAGCATGGCCACTATAGTATCTTATTTTATCTACAAAGTTGTGTCCTTTTGTTAGTAATGAGGACTTTCTAAGTTCACTGGAAATATCCCCATCTCAGCAAGGCTTGAAGCTTCCTGTTCTGACCAAGGCCCTTAATCTATATCTAAGTGTTTTCCTGTAGTGGGTGTGTCTTTCCTGGATAGGCTGATGGACCAAACTCGTGGCAGACAGAATGCTGGAGTCTAGGTCAGTAGCAGCAATGTTGGGGGGTTCAAGGTGCAGAGGTATTTGGAGATGAGCCTGTGGGAGGTACTAAGGCTCAAATGAGATCCTGAGTGGGGAGCACAGAGTGGAATCAGTGACCTTACAGAGGGGAACACTGAGGGTTTTGTTCCCTTCTCTCTACATGAGCTCACAATGAGGACAATGCCATCTGAAGACAAGCCACAGGCACTTTCCTGACCTGCCCATCACCATGTGAACCATATCCATCCTGTACAGCTTTAAGACACCCCTGTCCCTGCCAGGAGAGCATCCAGCCCTTTGTCAGAAGGTGCTGGACCAAGCAGGCCCTGGGCAGACACTGGCTCTTTGCCCCCAGATGTCTCTGCCTCCAGAGCTGTAAGTGCATATATTTCCTTCCTCTTAAACTTGATTGTTGGATATCATTATAGCCACAAAACAAGAAAGTAGACATCAGGCTGTAGTGTCTCAGTCTTCAAGGAGATAAGTTAAAGAAAGGGTATAAGGGACGGAAGCCTAGCCATGCCTGGTGTTGACTTGGTAGTAGTAAGTGGCAGGGATTTTAGCATGGCTCCTGTGATTTGCCAACCAGGCAAGAAGGACCTAGATTGAAGTCTCTACTGGACTCAAGTCTGCAAAGGTCACTCAGGGAAAGTGCTCTCCTGTAAGAGCCTGAGTTTTATCCTCAAAGTCTACGTTTTAAAAACAAAAGCTGGGCATGGTAACCTCTATGTGTAATCTCAGTGCTAAGGAGGGAACAACAGGAGAATCCCTGTGGTTTACTGATATGTCAGGATATAGCCTACATGGGAAGTTCTGTGCCAATGAGAGACATTGTAATTACTTATCTATTGCTATGACAAAACCCTGTGATGAAGGCAGCTTCTAAGAGAGGGGGTTTAACTGGGCTTATGGGCTTATGGGCTTATGGCCATATGGGAAAGAAATAACTAAGAGTTCAAATCTTGATCCACAGCCATGAGGTAGAAGGAGGAAGAGGAGAAGGAGAAGGAGAAGAAGGAGAAGAAGGAGAAGAAGGAGAAGAAGGAGAAGAAGGAGAAGAAGGAGAAGAAGGAGAAGAAGGAGAAGAAGAAGAAGAGAAGAGGAGGAGAAGAAGAAGAAGAAGAAGAAGAAGAAGAAGAAGAAGAAGAAGAAGAAGAAGAAGAAGAAGAAGAAGAAGAAGAAGAGAGAACTAACTGGGAATGGTGTGAGTCTTTGGAAACTTCAAGGCCTGTCCCCAGGGTCACACCTCATCCAACAAGGCCACACCTCCTAATTCTTCTCAAACAGCTCTACTGACAAGAGAGCAAGTGTTCAAACAAACAAGCCTATGGGAGGGGAGCCATTCTCATTCAAATGACCACAGGCTTTGTCTCAAAATTAATAAAATTTAGGTGTCAGGGTGACAGAAACTCCCAGGAATCTATGAGAATGACCTTAGCTAAGACTCCAAGTAATGGGGGATATGGAGCCTGAACCAGCCATCTCCCTCTAACCAGGCAAGATTCAAGTCGGGGGATTGGGATACAAACCCAACCACAACACCTTCAACCTACAGTTTGTCCTGCCTTCAAAATGTGCTGGGGTAAAGGTGGTGAAACTTGTGGGAGTGGCCAACTAATGGACTGATCCAACTTGAGACCCATGCCACAAGATGGAGCCCATGCCTGGCATTGCCTGGCGGGCCAGGACCCAGAGGCTGGATGGCCCCAGAGACCTAGGGTAGAACCAAGTATGTCAGAAACAAACAACAATAACAAAAATAAATGATTCCCAATGATATTCTACTATATTTGCAGACAGGAGCCTAACATAATCATCCTCAGAGAGTCTCTATGCAACAACTTATGGAAATAGATGCAGAGATCCACAGCCAAAGATTAATCAGAGCTCAGAGAATCCTGAAGAAGGGTGGGAAGAAGAACTGTAGGACACAGAGGATTAAAGGATACCAGGAGAAACCCACAGAGCCAACCTGTGCTTATAGGGGCTCACAGAGACTGAACAGAGGCAGGGATCCCTCATGAGTCTGACCTAGATCCTCCCCATATATTTTATGGTTGTATAGCTTGGTCTTCTTGTAGTCCTAACAGTGGGCATGGAGGATGTCTCTGACACTTTTGCCTACACTTAGGATTCTTGTCCTCCTACTGGGTTGACTCATTCTGCCTTAATATGTGGGAAATGCCTAGACTTATTGCAACTTGACCTGCCGTGCTCAGTTGATATCCCAGGGAGGCCTGCCTTTTTCTGAAGGGAGATGGAGGAGGCATGGATGAGGATAGGGGTGGAAGTGCTTGGAGGAGCGGAGGAAGGGGAAACTTTGGTCAGGAATATATGAGAAAATATATAAAAAATTAAGAGTAAATAAATGAATTAAATAAACAAAGCTGACAGCACGTGAAGAATGACAGCTGAGGTTAACTTCTAATACGCACATAAATGTACATCCACGCATGTGTGTATGTGTGTACACACACATGCACACCACACCACACACACAGAGGAAACGTTCACATATACAAAAGAATAGGTAAGAAGAAGTAAACAATGACATCCCCCCGCCCATGAGAATATAAGGCAAGACAGTCTCACATTCCCCTCTGTAGCATTTTACAGGCTATAATCTGCATTTTTACCTCCTCAAGGGATTGAACACATGTACTAACTCAAATAAAAACAAATGCTGATGTTAGTTGTTGGACATCTGTACCTGCCTCAAACACATTTGTTCCCAGTATAGGACGATGGATGGCTGTGACTCGGAATCCAATATTGCTTTGTGCTTTTGATGTTAGGAACAAGCTGAAGCTTGTTGGATTTGGAGAGGGTTACAGCTCATGTTGGTGAGCTCTTACCCCGTGAAGAGCCTGGGGCCACTGAAGCCCTTCAGTTTCCACTGTGTCCCATGTTTTTCTGTTCAATTGCTCCCAGAACTTTACAGCAACTGGACAAAGCCAAGCTGAACTGCATTGATTTGTGCTTTACATGCTGTGAGTCTTAGAAGTAAGGCGGGAATAGAAAGGGAATTCTAAACGAGAAGTAAACATTATCCAATTTATTTCAGTCACTAGAAGCAGAAATTGGGCCAGTTGAGGTTGTAAAGAACTAATCCGCTTTCAAGGTTTGCACTCTGTGGGCTGTTGATAAATCTGTCCTAGAAGATTTTCCTGACTAGACATAACTCACCCTGATTAGCTTTCTGCAGCAGGCACCCTTTGTAACCCTGTAAGTTGTAAAATCAGCTTGTTTAATGGGTGTTTATAGAGCAGCCACCCAATGTCTAAGCTCAGGTGAGGTTCATAAAGCCCAAAGTAAGTGACATAGACTAGCCTCCTAGAAGTCACAGCCCAACTGGAGAGTCAGTTGTGCAAACAGGTACAACAAAATGTGATGAATACACCTTTCTGTATTTATATTGAGGAATGCATCCTGTGACAAGGGAGAAATAATACCTAAATACAGTTGGAGATAAAGCAGGCGGCTATGATATTAAGGACCTCGGACCAGTCCTTTCATGATGATGCTAACAGTCCCATGCTTCCTTAGCTAGTTAATGCCATATAGGTTGTGTCGACATCATTATTTCTATCCCATCCACTCAACAGCTCCCTTCTGTAGCTTTAGGGTTCATTTATTTCTGTAAACATGCAGACCCCAAGTAGTTTGTATCCCCAAAGCAGCTTAGCATAAGCCCTCCTCCCCCAAGTCTTGCACTTAATAGGTCCTGAGATGTTACTGGCTTATCTGGGGGTCACTGGAATTCAGAATGGTCCATGTGCTGCATAAAGAGAACAAAGAGCTCAGCTCAGTTTGCCTTATGTGTGAGATGAGCTCCCACTGGTCATCAAGGAAGGTGGTAAGTTCCATCAGGAAGCAGCCATTCCATAATGTGTCCATGAAAACCAAGGTGGAAATATAGCTTCCCACCGCCACCGTCATCTCCAGCAGATTCCCATGTTCACGACAGCTACAATCTGGCCACAGGCCACGCATGGACACAAAGGGAATGAGGAACACAATGGAGTGTAATTGCTCAATGGCATTGGGTTCTCCACCTGTAGAAAAGCTAGGGATCCCACCCCCACTTACAATTTGTATTTTAAGAGTAACGCAATGACTATCCACATTTACCCCCTGACTCAGTACCATGGGTCAGTTCTCACTATGTTGTCATCAGAATCCCAGTGTCCTGCCTCTTTGTGTGGGGTTTAAAAGGAAAGGACACAGAAATGTTAATGATGTCATGTACTGAACTAATTTTGCTATGTTCCAACACAGGTAGTGTAATAACAATTCAGAGTCTTCTGTTACTGGAATAACTGTGTGTGTGTGTGTGTGTGTGTGTGTGTGTGTGTGTGTGTGTGTGTGTGTGTGTGTGTGTCTGTGTGTCTGTGTGAATACTTGCATGTATGTATTTATGTATGTGTGTGTGTATGCATACATGAGTGCATGTGTGTGTATGTATGTGTATGCACATATATACTATGTGCGTACATGCATGTGTATGTGTGTGTGTGTGTGTCTGTCTGCTTGCTTGCTTGCTTAGAACACTGGAACAAACATTTGCTTTGGAATTAGAGTGGAAGTTTTACAAGCACGCATGCCCACGTGACTGAGCATGTTGGCATGTGGCTTGGGATTTGGGGGGTGGATTCAGCAAATGTGGACATTGAAGCTTGCATGGCTGTCCCTCCATCTCAAGAAATAGTTGCTGTGTTAGCCTTCATGTCATCCAAAGGTACCTGTAGAAAAATATATTACCTTTCTTTTTCTCCTAAATTGCAGCCATGGATTTCAATGGAAAAACTGGGAATAAAGTAAAAAGTAAGACATAAGCCTGGAGGAAACCAAGATGGCAGCACCCAGTGTGGACCCTGTCTAGGGAGCTGAGGATCAGAGGCTGCAAAATCGACAGAAGAGAAGGAGTTGGGGAAAATCAGAACCAGCTCCCAACTCCCATCATAGGTGGATGACCGCACTCTACCGAGGAACTCCTACAGCTGATAAACACCTTCAGCAAAGTGGCTGGATACAAAATCAGTAGCCCCTGTATATAAGATAATCAGGCTGAGAAAGAAATTAGAGAAACAACCCCCTTCACAATAGCCACAAAAACCCTAAAGTGTCTTGGTGTAACTCTAAACAAGCAAGTGAAAGACATGTATGAAAAAAACCTTCAAGTCTCTGAAGAAAGAAATTGAAGAAGATGTCAGAAGATGGAAAGATCTCCCATGCTCATGGATTGGTAGGATTAACATAGAAAGATATACATCTTACCAAAAGCACTCTACGTGTTCAATGCAATAACCATCAAAATGCTGACACAGTTTTTTACAGATCTTGAAAGAAAAATTATCAACTTCATTTGGAAAAGAGAAGCCTAAATAGCTAAGGCAATCCTGTACAACAAAATATCTTCTGGAGGTATCTCTATCCCTGATCTCAAGCTGTACTATAGAAGAACAGTAATAAAAAAAAATAGCATGGTACTGGCATAGAAACAAACAGGTGGGTGAATAGAATCTAATCATAGACTCAGAAACAAACCCACACCTATGGACACTTGATTTTTGACAAAGAAGCCAAATCCATACAATGGAAAAAAGATAGCATCTTCAACAAATGGTGCTAGTCTAACTGGATGTCTACTTGTAGAAAAATGCAAATAGACCCATATTTATCACCGTGCACAAAACTAAAGTCCAAGTAGATCAAAGATCTTAACATAAAACCAGACACACTAAATCTGTTCGAAGAAAAAGTAGGGAAAAGTGTTGAGATCATTGGCACAAGAGACAACTTCCTGAACAGAGCACCAATAGCTCAGGCTCTAAGATCAACAATTAATAAATGAGACCTCATGAAACTGAAAAGCTTCTGTAAGGCAAAGGACACTGTCAGCAGAAGAAAACAATAGCATACAGACTGGGAAAAGATCTTCACAAATCCTACATATGACTAAGGGCTAGTATCCAAAATATATAAAGAACTCAAAAATTAAACACCATCAAACCAAATAATCCAATTAAAAAATGGGGTACAGAACTAAAGAATTTTCAAAAGAGGAATGTTGAATGGTCAAGAAACATTTAAAGAAATGTCATCAGGGAAGCGCAAATCAAAACAACTCTAAGATTCCATCTTATGCCTGTCAGAACGGCTAAGATCAAAAACTCAAGTGACAGCACATGCTGGCCAGGATACATGGAAAGGGAACATTCCTCCATTGCTAATGGGAGTGCAAACTTGTACAACCACTTTGGAAATCAATCTGGCACTTTCTCAGATAATTGGGAATAATTTTACCTCAAAACCCAGCCATACAACTCCTGGACCTATACCCAAAAGACGCTCCACTATACAACACGGACATTTGCTTAGCTATGTTCATAGCAGCTTTACTCATAATAGCCAGAATCTGGAAAAAAACTTAGATGTCCCTCAACCAAATAATGGATAAAGAAACTGTGGTACATTTACACACTGAAATACTACTTAGCTGTTTAAAACAAGGAAATCTTGAAGTTTGCAGGCAAATGGATAGAACTAGGAAAGATCATCCTGAGTGGGGTAACCCAGACCCAGAAAGACACACATAGTATGTACTCATTCATAAGCAAGTGTTAGCCACATAATACAGGATAACTACACTGCAACACAGAGACTGATGCACCATCAAGGACGATGCACGATGTGGACCCAGACCGTGTGCTCAGATATAGCAGATAGGGTGTAAGATTATGGAGAGTAGGGACTACTTCTGACATGGACTCAAGCCCCCCACCCCGCCCCCTGACACACACACACACACACACACACACACACACACGCTGATCACTGCCCCTGGCAGGGTGGCCTTGCAGGGCCACAGAAGAAGAGGATACAGGTAGTACAGATGAGACTTGATAGGCTGAGGTCAGATGTTAGGGGAGGAGGGCTCCTCTTTCTAAGGACTAGTAGAGGGATGGAGAGGGTATGAGTTAGGGAGGGTTGGATCAGGAGGTGACAAGAGATGACAAGAGAGAGGGGACAACAATAGGCATGTAAAGTGAACAAATTTAAAAAAAAATTTTTAAATAAAAGATTTAAGCCTTAACATTTTGTAACAATTCTATTCAGGTGTCTATTCGGTTTTTCATAAATTTAATTAGATATATTTTATGCTTTTAAACATGCTTTACATCTAGGTAACACTTAGGATTATCTCTAAAACCTCAGCAAATGATAGAGAAGGGTCTTATGCCATCTGAATTGCCTCTAACTTGAACACCTACCCAGTTTGGCAGTGAGGAGGAGCCTACTTACTATCTTAAACAGAAACTGACAGCCATACGATGGATACCCAGGCATCACTGCAGTAAGATACATGGTCTACCCTAGAATAGTCAAACAGGTACCCAGGGCATCCTGATACAGGGTAAATATTGGCACTGACATTTGAAAGAGCTTGTGTGATACATGCTAGTCCAGGCTGTGTCTTGTAAATGCCCTTGCTCAGTGAGTTACTGTCATCTCACCACCTGATTTTCTTCATGTCCCATGTTGCTGTGAATTCATCTCTTCCTTATTCAATTGTTGATTGTCTTTAGAGTCTGGCTCTAACATACTACTAGCTGTCTTGGAACTTCATATGTAGCCTAGGCTGGCCTCAAATCTACAGCGATCTCTTTGTTTCTACCAAGTGTTGGGATGCAGGTTCACACAGCAGCCATCACTCCTGAACCTCTGCTACTCATCGTTTCCTTCCCTGGGGTCTATAGACCCTCTGAGATATGGTGCTGGAATAGAGAGGGGTACCAACAGGACAGGCTGTAAACTAGTCATGCATGGGAAGCTTTTCTGATTGCTTCACTCTCCGGGAAGGGATGCTTTTCATCTCAGGCTTATTGTGCACTGCTCATCTATTTAATACTCAGCAGTGAATTTATGTAAATTAATAGGGCAAGTTCAGCAGAAAAAGTCCCTCCTCCAAGAACTGTAGAGTAATGTAAAAACACAGTACTCACTATAGTGTGTTGTTTGATTCGTGCCTAGAAACTTTTTTTTACTCATTTTAAGATATTAACATAATAAACAGAAGAACACACGACTTTTTAAAATAGTAGTGAAAATAAAGCCACTGATTCTTTTTGTACCTCATTTTGCATTCATACAGAGGGTAACAATAAATGGTTTTTGAATATTGATTCGGGATAACTGACATTGTTATCGGAAGAGAGTTCTGTAATACAGTTTAGAATATTATACACTGCCTCTCAGGAATGGCAGCATCAAGAGGTTTTGGGTTGCTGAAGCATTCTGTTGTAGTGGAGGTGTAGTCTTTTTATTTACAGTGTCTGACATTTCTCCAATATCTCATTAGGCTGAGGGCCAGAACCATATCTCCAGTTGCAAAGAAAGAGACTGCTTTTGTATCTGGAACAGCAGGCATTGTAGTTTTCAGTGTGTGTGTGTCACACTCATATATTTGAACTAAGCGTACCTGAGCCCACCAGCACAAGCATCATCCCACCCTGGGTCAGGGGTGAGGTATATAGGCTCAGATAGATTTTCAATCAAGATTGAAAAGTGTGGACTATAAACAGAAGTAATGGCATTTTCCCTGGGGTTTTAAAGTCTTTAAACAAATTTTAGAATCCATTTTTCTTGGCCATACTTTTATTGTGTTTATATTTACTAACACATATTAATAATAATACTACAGATGAGTGGGTTTTGTTGTGCCACAGTCCATCTCGCCCGACCCATTCTTATTCCATTCTCTGTTACCCACATCCCCTTGCTTCTCCCTAGACTATTTATATTTGCCTTTTAGAGTTGCAGAATCCATTTAAAAAATAATTTGTCAGATATGACTTTCCAAGGAGGCAGGCATTCTACTTAAAAGTGTTACAAGGCAAAAGTTAGTATAAATAAATTTGAAGGCCAAGAGACACATTTCATAAAATCATTTCTATGTTGCATTGATGAAGATTAATGTTTGCATCCGGTTTCTATTGCTTATGTGACTTGTCAGATATTTGATGGCTGAAATAGCATCAACTTCTACAACTCTGCAGAGCAGAAATCGGGATCGTGAATCTTCCTAGCTGAAGTCAAGATGCAGGCAAGCTGAACTGCTGGCGATCCGCAACTGAACATCCTCTTTAGGGACTGTGTAAGGGGTGAAAGCAGAGGCAACCTCATTGTAAGTCACAGACATCAAACAGGCCAAGCGAAGTCGCTTTTCTTGAGGGAGGGACAAGTCTGTAGCTCTTTATCATGGTCTTGGTCAACAGGGTGAGAACTCAGAGTCCAGATGTTTCTCCCATGAGAATCAGGAAGGGTGGGGTTAGGCAGTAGGCAGTTCCGGTGCTGACCTGAACAAAGGTAGGTCCACAGAGGAAAGCCATGTAGAAACAAGTGCTGCTATGACTCTGAGTACTAGGATGGAAAGAATGATACCCCACGTGGCTGTGTCAGTCATGGAAAACTGTACCCCACAACAGTGCCCAGGTCTATACCGGATGCTTAAACTCCAACCAGCCAGCATGGAGACTCACACAAGGTCACATGGGCTTTGTGAGAGTCTCCTAGGAGTAATATTTTACAAGCAGCTCTCTGCTACTGTGACAAAACACCTGGGGAAACCAACTTAGATGACCACAGGTTAATTCTGGCTTATGTCTTTAAAAGGTGCCTGTCTCTGTGTGCTTGGCCTCATATAGGGCCCTGGCTCATGACAGGAGGGAAAGTATACCATAAAGCAAAGCCATTCCCCCTCATGCAGCTGAGAGGAGGAAGAGAAAGGAGGTGGAGAGGACAGTCCCCTAAGACTACATTCTGTAATCTGATCCTACTTAAAGTTTCTGCCACAATGGTGCAGCCAGCCACGAATCAATCTGTCACTACCCAGGACCTTGCAGAACGTTTAAGACAAGGCGTAGCATGGATGTAGGACGTATGATGGTGCTCTGGCTGCTTCTGTAATCCTCTTTCTCCCTCTCTGAAGCTGACAGCTGAGTGTCTCTGTGTGGAGCTGTGTATTTATCCAGCTTTGGGCTTATTAAGTTTATAGCATTTTCCTATGTTAGTTTTGATAGCACTGGGGAAGATCTAGACAGCATTGTATTGAGCATTTTATTTCTCCTCTTTTTGTCTGAGATTTCATCTGCTCTTATTGAAGGGTTGCTTCTTTTGAGACTTTTTGCTCTCTTCCCCCTTCCTCTTCCTCTTCCTCTTCCTCCTCCATTTACTTTTAGTGTGTGTATTACTTGCCTCTGAGGGGCTCCAGTGCGCTGTTCAAATGTGTATCCCTGTCATCCTGATGAACTTTCCTTTATTGTGTTTGTTTGGTTTTGGGTTTTTTGTTGTTGTTCTTGTTTTGTTTTTTGGTTTTGTTTTAGTTTGTTTGGTTTTTTTTGGTTTTTTTTTTTGTTTGTTTTGTTTTGTTTTGTTTTTTTCCTGTACAGGGTTTCCCTGTATAGCCTTAGCTGTCCTTGGATGTCCTGGACTCACTTTGTAGACCAGGCTAGCCTCAAACTCACAGAGATCCTCCTGTGTCTGCCTCCCAGGGAGGCTGGGATTACAGGTGTGCACCACGACGCCCAACTTTTCTTTTCTTTTCTTTTTTTCCCTCCTGCTTACTCTGCATTCCTATGAACTTTAACTTTTGAGTTTCATGTCTTATTTTTCTGGTTTTGGTAGATGAGAGAAAGTATTTTATGTTTGTCTTTATAAGTCTAACAGAGTTCACTTAACACATTTTTTTCTTAAAAGCAAATAGTTTCATTTTTATTTATGGCTGAGTAAAATTCTATACAGTGTATTATATCTTCTTAATCTACTCCTGAATTGAAACTCACCTAGGCAGAGCTTATAACTTGGTTATTAAGAATTGATTTAATTTTTCTGGGCATATAGTCACAGGAGTATGGCTATATTATATAGAAGTGCTATTTTTAACTTTCTGAGGCACCTTCTTATTGATTTCCACAGTGGCTTTGTCAATCTTCCTTCCTATGGGCCATGAAGTAGGATACCTTTCTGCAATCACCTGCAGCAACCTCCAGTACCACTTGTCTCCTTTTTCTGTCTTTTCTTTTAAAAATTTATTTATTTTGGTTTTTATATCTGTGAGTGTTTGCCTTCATGTATGTATGTGCACAACCTGTATGCCTGGTAACCTGCAGAGCTCAGAAGAGAGCATTGGGTTCCCTGGCACTGGAGTTAGAGACTGTCATGTGGGTGCTGGGAGCTGACCCTTGACCTGTGCAAGAGCAGCCAGTTCTCTTAGCCACTTATCCACATTTCCAGCCCTCATTGGTTATCATAACGTTAGCCATTTGGACTAGAGTGAGCTGGGATTCAGTATAATCTCATCTATGTTTCCCTAGTGACTGTGGTTATTCACTTTGTTTTCAGGTGTTTATTGTTCACTCTTAACTTTGAAGTGTCTGTTCATTTAAACTGTGCATTTATTGACTGAATTAATCATGCTTCTGCAGTTTAATGTTTTCTTCTTTTAATGTAGTATAAATGTTAATCCTCTGCTGCATGAATGTCTTAATGATGTATTCTACTGTAGTCACATAACGTCACAACTAAAAGCTACTTTTAAAAGGGCTGATCTCAGTTTACAGTCCCATATCCCAAGTTCATCATCAAGAAATTCAGAGTAGGAAGTCAAGCATGGCTGGAACCTGGAGGTGGGGACAGATGCTGAGGCCATGAGGAACACTACTTACTGGCTTGCTCCTTGGAGCTTTCTCAGTCTGTTTCTTACAGAGCTTGGAGCCACCTGCCCAGGAATAGTACCACCCACATTGAGCTAGGCCTTCCCACCTCAGTCCTTAATCAAGAAAATGTTCCTCAGGCTGATATGTTGGGGGCATTTTCCCGATAGAGGTTAACTATTCTCAAATGGCTCTAACTTGTGTCTAGATGAAAAAAAAAATCTAACCTAATGGAGATTCATTTGGCAAAGATTTTTATTCCACTCTTCATACCTTCCCTTCACCCTGTCAATGGCTTATTTTACAGTGGGAATATGTCTAGTTTGCTGCAGTCCTATGTGTCAATACTTCCTCTTACATCTAGAACAGTGAAGGCCCATCAGAAAGTTACTTTCTGTACTTGTATTTTTATTTGTTTCCTCCATTTCCGCCAAGTTTCAATGTTTTGTCTTTCTTTCAACAAGGCATTTGATCTACCTTTACTTTTTCTTTCTACAGAGTGATATATAAGAAGATAATTCAGATTTCTACATAGTTTTTAGTACATCACTTGTTGAAGCTTTTCACACACACACACACACACACACACACACACACACACACAATGTTTAGTTACAATTGGGACATATTTAAATGAAGTATGTTTTATGATCTTCTTTCCCCAATCTCCTTCACCTCTGTTGACCCTACCTCTTCTTTGTACCTTCACTACCAAACACTTTTCCTCTTCATGTCCCATGTGTCCTTTAGCCACTTCCCTCCTTATCCTTCTCCATCACACAGTACTCTCCATCACACAGTACTCTCCATCACACAGTATTCTCCATCACACAGTACTCTCCATCACACAGTACGTCTCCATCACACAGTATTCTCCATCACACAGTATTCTCCATCACACAGTACTCTCCATCACACAGTACTCTCCATCACACAGTACTCTCCATCACACAGTATTCTCCATCACACAATCTTATCCTCATTTGGTCTCCTTTATAAATTTTTAGACTTTACCCACACTTATACCAGTTTACATAGATGCATGGTATAGAACAGGCTGTAATTGACGTATAGGCGAGAACATGTGGGTTTTTAGGTTTTTTATTTGTTTTGTTGTTTGTTTGTTTGTTTTAGTTTGGTTTGACTTCACTTTAGTTTATGTTCTTTACATCTACCTATTTTCCTAAAACTTTTACCATTTCACTTTTCTTCACAGTTGAGTAAAATTCCAATGATATATGCACCATATTTTAACCATCCATTATCTCTCAATGGATAGCTAAGCTGGTACCACTTTCTTGCTTTTGTGACTATACCAGTAGCGAACATGGTTGTCCACTTCTGTCTATGGCAGGCCATGGAATACATAAGCTTATGCCATGGTATGGTATAATTGGATCATATAGTACTTCTATTTTTAATTTTTAAAGGACCTCCATAATGTCTGCACTTATATACACTCCCATAAACAATGAATAGGAGTTACTCTTTCCCCACACCCTTTCCAACATTTATTGTCGGATTTCTTGATGAGAGCCATTCTTGGATGAGGTAGTATTTCTCCACTGCATAATTTTCATGAATCAACAGTGTTGCACCTGCTTGGGCTAACTTCTAGATCCTCTCTTCTAGACCACTGGTCTATATGTCTGCCTCCATTGCCAATGCCATGCCATACCTTTGCAAAATATTTTAAAGATAAATGTCCAGACACACCTAAGCTCCCAAAATTAAACCACAAAATATCAATAGACATATCAGTAACAAACAAGAACAAACTTGCACTAATAAAGAAATTTTCCCCACAAAGAAAAGCACAGTACCAAACATTTACTGCTGAAATCTAACAAACCCTCAAATAAAATACTAGTTCTCTTCAACTTATTCTACAAAATAGAAAGGTAAGGAACACTCCAAAACTCAATCTACAAAGCCGCTATCATTCTAATGCCAAAAATAGATTAAGATTAAAAAAATATTATCACTCATTTTCTTGATTACTATTTTTGCAAAAACTTCAATAAAATCCTGGCAAACTAAATTTATTTATAAGAATGCAAGGATCACTTAATCTTTCTTAACAATGAACTTGATCTACTGTATAAACAAAATCAAAGACACAAGAAACCACAATTATCACAATAAACACAGAAAAAGACTGCTGTCCAAATTCCCAAACCCTACATGATAAAAATCCCCAAAGAAACTCAAATAAAGTATAAACCTGAAGACATTTAAGGCCATGTTTCACAACCTTATTGAAAGAGTATAATAAAAAGACAAACACTAAAAGCATTTCTTTTAAAATTAGAAATGAGAACAAATCTATTCTCTCTGCCTCTTTTTGGTATAGCAAGTGAAATATTAGCTAGAACAACAAGGCAAGAAAAAGAAATTAAAATAGAAACAAATAGTGGGGGAAGAAGCTGATTTATCCGCACAGATGCTGTAATCTGTACTTAGACCCAGAAGACTTATAAGTCAGCTCAATACTTAGAGTGAAGTGTCAGGATACAAAATCAATATACAATAATTATTACCTTTTCTGTGCACCAAAAGAAGTCTAATTGAAAAGGGCCTAAGAAAAACAACCCCAGACACAATATCTTCAAAAATAAAATACATAGGCCTAAACTTAAACAGTAATGGTAAATAACGCTACAATGAAAACTGTAGAGCACTAAAGACATAGCTCTGGAAGGGAGGAGAAGATAAGCTCAGCGAGCGTTTTGGATTGACAGAACTAGTAATGTTGCTGTGTCCATGTTGCCAAAAGTAGCACATAAGTTTTTTCCAATCTCAATAAAAACTATTATAATAATCCTTACACAGATTGAACAAAGCAATTCTAAAATTCATATGGAACATCAGAAGACCCAGAACATCTAAAGCTGTCATTGCTCAAAGGGGCAGGTAAGTGGCTCACAGTACTAATCCCTCTCTGCTTTTAACACCAGATCTGTTCTATTGATCAGTCTCACAGTTCCCTAACTTGGCCTTTCACAGTTTCAAGTCAATTATTTGTTTCAGGGTTTGAAAATGTAGGATAAAAGAGGATTAGGTGTTGAATTAGGAGTATATTTTCCCTTAATTAATCAGATCTAGCCTGTCTTAATATTTTTGGAACACATTATGAACAGTTTCTGAAATTGTCTTATAAAATTGTTGTCTGAAGTTAACCATTTGGGCCAACCTGGAGTCTCTTGTTATTTTCCCAAAATAGGTCTATCTCAAAAAAAAAATAAAAATAAATAAAATAAATAAAATATATATATATATACACACATATATATGTGTATATATAGATATACGTCATAAAAACAAATATTTTAATCATTTAAGTTCCTTCACTACATCTGCCTTGCTACAAAACCAACAGTATCAATCTAAAACCCTTCATCAAAGTAAAAGATCCTGTTTCCATGCAGCAAGTTCCCAAGTTCCCCAGCTCCCTCTCTTTGTTACTTATTCTATTTTCTGTCTCGGTGACTCTGTTATGGTAAGCATCTCATATGTGTGGATCATTTGTCCCTTTGTAACTGGCTTATTCACATTGCAAGGTTCAACTCTGTCAGTCATCTTCAAGGCTGAATGCCGTTCCGGTGTCTTTGTACAGTCTTACTTCTACTCACAGACTTTGAGGATATTTTGCTTTTGTTTATTGTGACCAATATTCCTATAAACATCAGGATGCAAATGTCTGTTTCATTTCATTTTCAGCTCCTGTGGGATATATGTAGAATTATTGGGTCATGTGATAAGTTTACATTTTAGTTTATTTTCCATTCCTGTATGTGGGGTCCATATTGAGTCCCAGTTTCTCTGCCTCCTTGTTAAAACTACATGTTTCCTATTGTGTTGGGCATGATCATGATCATAACTAGGACATTAGTCCTAGTTAGTACAAAATGTGTTCACTGTGGCCTTGATGTACTCGACTCTACTGATTCTTGATTACAACACATGTATTGTGTTCATCGTTTGTGTGTATTCCTTGAGAAATGTTTATGCAAATCCAGCCAGTTTAATTTTTTAAGTTTTTAAATTTTTAACTCTGAATTTTAAGATTCTGGTATTTATTTTGATTTTATTTTTTATATGTGTGGGTGGGTGTGCATGTGCACTTGCGCCTGAGTGTATGTTTGTGCAACACACATGTACAGGTCCCCAAAGAGGCCAGAGTTACAGAACACTGTAAGTCACCTGATGTGGTTCCTGAGAACTAAACTCAGGGCATCCAGAAGAGCCAAAAGTGCCCTTAATTCTTAATGTACCTATCCAGCTGTTCTGACAAGCTTTTAATGGGCTACTTTTTTCATTTGTGGAATTACAGGTGGCCTTTTTGTATGTTAAAAAAGTGATCTCTCATTTGATGCATTATTTTTCTCCCTTCTGTGTTTTGTCCTCTCAAACTATTGGTGTATTTTGGTGACCAAAGTCACTCATTTGAATTAATTAAGAGTCATCTGTCTGTGCTTTTGTGTCAAAAGACCATTGTTAAGATCAATATTCTGAAAATTGCTTCCATTTTCCTTTTAACTGTTTTACTTTCACTCTTTACGTGTTTCATCTATTTGTGATACTTTTGTATATAGCTTAAGATAAGGACCATGCTGCACTTTGTGTACTAGAGTGGGTTCTCTCCACATCTTGTTTAAAGGACTCTCCTGTTCCAACTGCATGGTCTTTTTTTTTTTTTTTTTTTTTTTTTTTTTAAAGAAAGTCATGTAACATATACAAGAATTTCTTCCAGAGGTCTTTCATTTCATGAAGTGAGATCTAACTTTATTCCTTTACCACATTAGTTGTGATAACTTGGAATTTGAAGTAGATTTAAGATCAGAAAGTGTGTGTCTTCCTTCTTCCTTCCTTCCATATTGTAAATGATACATTGGACAAATAGTCTAATGCATGCTTCACTTTGGTACAGAGGCACTGGGATCCATAGCCTCTTGTTCTGCCTTGGCATATTCAGAGTCCAGGCCATTGGCTTTTCCAAGTCAGTGATTCCTGGTAAATGCCTGGGGTAGAGTGGAAGGGGGAGGCAGTGTAGTCCTGGACACAAGCCCACACTCTCCTTTCTATTCTGACCCTCAGCCCACCAGCTCATCTTGGACAAACACTTCTCAATTTGTTGTTTGCTCTGAGCCTATCTCCAGAGCACTGAATTGTTTGGGTTTTATCATTATGTCAATGTTTATTCTTATTTGGGGAGAGGAAGAAAACTTCTAACCTCTTCATTCTGCCCTCTTGGGAGATGGGCTCATCCACTTCTGTTTGTAGACTACTTATTTTGATTGATTGTTCTAAGCCCTGAAGAAAAATTCTAATCAGAGTTAAGCAAGATCAGATAAAATCCATTCTTTAATTTGGAAAGATTGGGCAATTATTTAAGGAACACGCATTGTAGTTGAGGTCTAAGTTTCCAGAACAGAACAAGCCTGCAGCTCTCTGACATGTGTTGAGAGTCAGCACCAGAGCAGAAAGCCAAGACCTTGATGTAGATGTCACTGGCCTGGGCCTAGGAGGGAGGAGAATTTGAAAAGCTTGTCTGTCTGCCATCTTAGTGTTCTGTGTTATTTAGAAATTGCCTTAGACAAATGATGTAATTTATTTGAGAGAAGTGGGCTGAAAACAAAACAAAAAAAGAAAGAAAAAAACATGGTAAGTGATGAGGGCCAGAACTTTGCCTCATGTGTTCTAGTGTCATTTTCTATAGAATATACTAGGGGAAAATCAAGATTCCAACTGCTATTTGTAGTATATGATCCTCGATGTCACTTAGGGTAATAGGGCTCTGAGAGAGGACTTTTGGGTTGCTTCAGGAAATCCTAATGTATATTTGTAATGTTTTCCTGAGCACCAGAGTGAGGTGCAAGGTAGGATAAAGGGCTGGACTGGAGTCAACCCACTCCCTTATAATTGACGGACTCTTCCTTCATGACTCTCTGAGGTTGCATTTATGAAACAATATAAGGTTAGATATAATAGCCTAAATCAATGTCCAAGAGTAGAGATTGCCCAGGGAAAATATAATAGGCACTGAAGCATTTTAAATGAGTTTTCATATTAGTGTCTCCATTCATATCTAGTGCTGTTAAGTTTCAGAAGATTGTATTTCTATTGGTATATCAAAGGACAAAAAAATCTATAAGACAAAATATCCCCACCCCAAATTATAAGAACAAAAACTAGGAGGAGGATCCAAGATGGCAGTGCTGAACACACACCTTGTTTGATCAGCAGAAGAGCAGTGACTATATAGCAACCTAAGGACCAATCTGAGAATCACAAAACATGAGTACTGGTGATCCAGAAGTGAGAGGGGTCCAAACTGTGTAGAGCATGCTTGAGTACAGCCTTGGGCCACCAACTAACCCACAGAAAAAGTTCCAGGGTCCAAGCAGGCACAGGGCTTGCACATCAGAAGCTAGTGCCACACACTAGGCTGGCGGGAAGTTTCTGAACTCCCGGGGTGCAGAGGGAGCTGTGGCCTGCAAAAAACACCAACTTCTGTAACTCCCACCAGCTTCTGTAACTCCTAGCACAGAAAAGACACCACAGTATGGAACTCAAGTGGATCTGAACTCAGATCACCCAGCAAAGCTACAGAAAGTTCCAGGGTCCAAGCAGACACCAGGCATGCTATCCAAAAGCCAGCACCACACACCTGGCTGACAGGCAGTTTCTGAACTCCCGTGGTACAGAGGGAACTGTGGCTTACAAACAAAACAAAACAAAAAAAAAAAAAAAAAAAAAACAGTGTCTGTGGCTTCTAGCACAGAATAGATACCACAGTTTATAAAACCCGTGGATTTGACCTCAGGTACCCAACTAATCCACGGAAATTTCTGGGGTCCAAGCAGGCACTGGGTACATGCTTCAATCAGAGACATCACAATGGAAAGAAGTCAGCATAAGAACAAAAACAAACAAACAAACAAAAAACAAAACAACAACAATTGCCAGGACCACTTGATACCACCAGAAACCACCAGTTCTACCACAAGAAGTACTGGGGTCACTAGCATACCCAATGCACAAGAGGAGGATTTCAAATCTGAGGTTATGAAAATGATAGAGGCCTTAAAAGAGGAAAATAAATCCCTCAAACTAGAACATGAATACATAAAGAGATGACAGAATTGAACAAATCACCTAAAGAAATTTGTACAAGACAGAAAACTACTATCAAATAGAAGGAGATGAATAAAAGGTTTCAAAACCTAAAAATGGAGATAGAAGCAATGAAGAAAGCACAATCTGAGACAATCCTGGAAATGGAGAGCCTAGAGAAGAGGAAAGGAACTACAGACCTAAGCATCATCAACAGAATACAAGAGATAGAAGATAGAATCTCATGGGTAGAAGATACCACTGAAGGAATCAATACAACACTCAAAGAAAGTGTTAACTCTAAAAATCTCCTAACACGGAACATCCAAGACATCTGGAACACTATGAAAAGTCCAAACCTAAGAATAATAGGGCTAGAAGAAAAAGTAGACTTCCAGCTGCAAGGCCCAGAAAATATTTTCAACAAAATCATAGAAGAAAACTTCCCTAGCCAAAAGAAAGAAATGCCCATAATATACATATATAAGAAGCCCAAAGAACTCCAAATAGATTGGATCATAAAATAAAATCATCTTGTGACATAATAATCAGAACACTAAATATACAGAACACAGAAAGAATATAAAAAGGTGCAAGAGAAAAAGGCCAAGTTGCATAAAAAGGCAAATCTATCAGAAATACACCGGACCTCTCAACAGAGATTATGAAAGCTAGAAGGGCTTGATTTTAGACAAAGAAGCCAAATCCATACAATGAAAAAAAGATAGCATCTTCAAGAAATGCTGCTTTTCGAACTGGATATCTACATGTAGAAAAATACAAATAGATCCATATTTATCACCTTGCACAAAACTAAAGTCCAAGTAGATTAAAGACCTCAACTTAAAACCTGATACACTAAATCTGTTAGAAGGAAAAGTAGGAAAGAGCCTTGAGCTCACTGATACAAGAGACAACTTCCTGAACAGAATACCAACAGCCCAGGCATTAAGATCAACAATGAATAAATGGGACATTGTAAAACTGAAAAGCTTCTGTAAGGTAAAGGACACTGTCAACAGAACAAAATGACAGCATACAGATTGGGGGAAGATCTTCACCAACCCTACATCTGACAAAGGACTAATATCCAAAATAAAGAACTCAAGAAATTAAACATCACCAAACCAAATAATCTGATTAAAAAATGGGGTACAGAGCTAAACAGAGAATTCTCAACAGAGGAACATCAAATGGTTGAGAAACACTTAAAGTCTGTACTCACCAGAGAAATGCAAATCAAAATGATTCTGAGAATCTATCTTACACCTATCAGAATGACAAAGATCAAAATCTCAAGTGACAGCACATGCTGGCGAGAATGCAGACAAAGCAAATGCAAACTTGTACAACCACTTTGGAAATCAATCTGGTGCTTCCACAGAAAATTGGGAATTGTGCTATCTCAAGATATATCTATACTACTCCTGGGCATATATCAGAAAGATGCTCCACCACACAACAAGGACATTGCTCAACTATGTTCATAGCAGCTTTATTTGTAATAGCCAGAAACAATCTTGTATTTGTAATACAATTACAATCTTGTTATTTGTAACAGCCAGAAACAATCTGGAAACAATCTTGATGTCCCTCAACCAAATAATGGATAAAGAAATTGTGGTACATTTACACAACAAGAAAATCTTAAATTTTCAGGCAAAAGGTTGGAACTAGGTATGATCACCCTGAGTAGGTACCCAAGAACCAGAAAGACATGCATGGTATATCCTCACTTATAAGTGGATATTAGCCCAACACAGCAGTTCTCTGAGAGACCCCACCCAACAGGGGATGAGAACAGATATTGAGACTCAAATCTAGAGTCTTATTCAAGAGCTGGACACTGTATGGAAGAGATGGGGGGGGCAGTGGAGGGGGGGTGTGTGTCAGAAGCTCCACAGGGAGACTATCAAGGCTGGCATACATGCACAATGTGAAGCACCAACCAAGGACATTGCAAGCAGAGAACCAAGACTCTGACTCTGGTTCAGGTGTAGCTGATGGGCAGGTCATTCTCCACAGGGAGAAGGGGAGGTGAGAACAGAGGTATTGCCTCTAACACAGACTCTGGTACCCACGATTTGATTGCTGCCCCTTGGTAGAAAGGTCCTTTGAGAACACAGAGGAAGGGAAAGCAGTCTATCTAGACGAGACCGGATAGGCTGTGGTCATATGGAGGGGGGAGGAGGACCCCACTGGTCAGAGGTCTAGGGAAGGGAATAGGGCAGAAGAGGGAGGGTGGGTGGGAACAGGAAGAGTGAGGGGTTGACAATCGAGATGTAATATAAATAAATTATAATAATAAAGCAAGAACAAAAACTAATTTCCCATGAAAGGGTTGGGAAATGTACCATATCTGAATTGTAGCTAGTTCATGATGGAGCACGGATTTCAGGACAGAAACAAATCGCTCTCTTCCTGCAATGGAGGCTGAGGCAGACAGAGTCTTGTTGGAGCACTTTCCTGGTGCAACAAAAGCTGAGAGCATTTTAGGAGCCTCTTCCCACTTGATGTTTAACAGATTGCCTTTGGTATCTCATCACAACCAACAGTTTGCTTACCAGTGAACAAGCCACATTACAAAGGAACAAACATAACAAGAGCCAGAGAATTTCCCAGCAGTCTGAGGAGCTGCCACAACTGTGGCAGGACCTTGGCCAGTGGTGACCTTAGGTGTTCTCATTTCTCAGATCTGGGCCTCTCCATGTCTCCTAGGTGAGGATCTTCATCTCTAGCCTGTTATGATCTTTCTGAGTATGGAGCCCTTCTTGGGAAACTAAGGTCAGCTTGATGAGAGCATCAAGCTCAACACCTTCCTTTATGACACTCTGTGATGCTAGATGCATCTGGACACACTCCAGATACAATGGTAGTTTCCAGATGCAGTATTCAAGCATCCCAGACCCTGGGAGACTCTAAAATCTAGGAAACCTTGACAGGAACAGATGACAGGTCCCTGCTGTAAAATATTGAGAAGGGAGGTGAACACTCACCCGATCGCTACCTCATTCTAAGGTGGACATGGAATAGGAAGACAGCAGCCTCTGCACTGAGTTCTCCCTCTATGTCTGCACCCTGAGCTTGATTGATTATAGTCCTGGAGAGGAGGGAACCTTACTGGAATCGATAGAGTGTGGGGTGCATGACACTGACAAATGGACCTGCCAAACCTGGGCCAATGGAGTTGGCATCTCCCAAATACATTATAAATATCAAGCAGGTCTGCACTTCCAGGGGGAGAATTTAATCAGCAGTGTAGCAGCCAACTTGGAAAACCCTGTCTCATTGGGGGGGGGGGTCTCCATTAAACCTCAGTTTGGCAGATTATAAAGTTAGATTTTTCTCAGGATAAATTACGAATTGCACAGGATGGAGTGTGTTGGCCCTTGTCAGGCCAAGGCAGAGACTCCCAACCATGCCTCTTCCTTCTGGAAGCGTGTTCGTCTACCAGTTTATCGCTGCCTACTGTCAGTCTTCACACTGGAGGACCTGAAGCATGCTTTCATCTGCCGATCAAGAAAGCTCCCAACACATTAGGGTGACATTTGAGCAGGTGAAAGCAGATGCCTGGCATCCAGCTCGATTGTTGTGAGCAATGTTTCATCAAGGCTACAGCAGCAATATGAGTGCTATCTAGGCCAATATTCTGTCTCCTTTGTTGGATCATGTGACCCAGGGACAACTGGTTGTCACACTTGGAAGTATTCCCCAGTTGTCTCCTCACCATCTTTCTGGGATCCCAGTTTTTCTTTAACAGCAAGGTCTGCTGTAGATTATCCAAAATACCTTCCACTTCTAACAGGAAAGGCTGAGCATTTATTGGTTAAGTTTGAATGGTGGTATGAACACTCTGTGTTTCTAGTAAGAAGTTCCAGTTGTCTAAGTAGGCAACCAAACTAGCATCTGGTTTTTTATGTACTTTAACCAAGCATCTGAACATCTTCTCAGATGCTACATGGCATCTTCCTTTGCATTCATCCCTGTTGTCTAGACCAGTGCGGTAAATCTTGCCTTCTGCTACCAGTGGAAAGCAAACTGTCTGTCAACCAGCCTACAGACTTGCCCCTCCTTTGGATACCTGGGAGGACACAGCTGTGCCAGTTGTAAGCTGCTCTTTGAACAGAAAGGAAGGTGGAAGTGTTCAGCAAACATAGCTACTCCCATGAGCTGGGATCTGCTCACCTGCTACATATACCTGGCAAAGGGAAGACAACTCCACAGCCAATGAAAAGGCTTATCTGGGAGGGGGCCATTTCTAAGAAGCTTGTTCCAGCCAGATAACCCTGGCTATAAATATTCTCCAGGAAAAGACATCTGCATCTGTCCCCACAGGTATGACACAGCTACTCCCGTATGCTCACAGAGTGTTCCCATCTCAGATATGGTAAGACGTAACTGTAACATGTCACTTTAAGCCTCTATAATCCCTGCACAGAGTGCCTGTCATTCAAGACACATTCAGCAATGAGGTAGAACCCTGAGCTATGACCCTTGCTTATTGAGGGTAGCACTGCCAGTGCAATTAGACAAACAGGAAAGATGAGACAGGTAACGTCAAAGGGAAGGAAGTGAGCGGAGTGTGACTAGAGAGCTCAATAGTGAAATTAAAGGTGGTTTTGTGAGGGAGGGAGTTTGTGGTAAAGACAGAGGATCTACGGGATGCAGGGTTAGGAATAATGAGAAATTAGAAGATAAAGTACAACAAAATATCTCATTCACAGTAGCAATCAAAAATATAAACTCCTGAGGAGGGATGTAGCAATAAACTTGATGAAACCTCTACAGTCACGATTTTAACAGGCTTTGGAAATGCCTCAGAGAGAAGGGATGCATTAGAAAGATGGATACAGCACGACATGAGAAAATTCACCACCGAGAATATTTCAAAACTACTCATTTGTCATGGACCTAATGGATGTGCAAACATGTTTTTTTCTGAATCTAGAAATATGGAACGCATAAACTAGGAGCTTAGGAACTTTTTGACAAAAAACATGTTAAAATGAAGAACGCTGAGTGAAGACTAGATCCATTGGGTTTTAAACCAGAGTGCAGTGAGTGAAAGCTAGACCCATTGGGTTTTAAACTAGAGTGCAGTGAGTGAAGGCTAGACCCATTGGGTTTTAAACCAGAGTGTGAGTCTTGTTAATGGAAGCATAACAATGTGGTGCCTGACTATACCCCGACAATGAAAGAAAACAGAAATGGAGTCTGTGTGGAGAAACTTAAAATAAGAAAATGGACAGGCATCACAGCCGTAAGGTACACACTGAATATATTTCACTAAAGCAAATAAAGAATCAGGAAAATAATGCTTGGCCTGCTCACACAACTGGACTCTAAATACTTTGACTACAATACATATAAACACAGTGCCTTGGGGGTTCTGTAAGAAAACAAGAGAAGAAAGGAAATGAAACAAATACCCTTGATCTTGATGTTAATGAAAAGGCATGTTTTACATGCACTTACATGTGTATGTGTGCGTATGTGTGCATGTGTGTGTGTGTGTATGTGTGCATGTGTGTGTGCGCATGCCCACTCACATGTGTATGTGTGTGTATCTGTATGCTCTTGCATAGATGTATGTCTCTGTATGTGTGTGCATGCACATACATGTATACATGTCTGTCTCTCTCTCCTGTCTCTGTCTGTCTGTCTGTCTCTCTCTCTCCTGTCTCTGTCTGTCTCTCTCTCCCTCACCCCCGCCCCCCGTGCCCTCTGTGTACATGTGCATGCGAGCCGAGCGTACATGCCTGTGGAGGCCAGAAGAGGGAACCAAACATCCTACAGCTGGAGTCACAGAAAGCAGTTATGAAACACCCTACATCAGTACTGGGAGCCAAATTTGAGTTCTCCATAATAACTTCAAATTCTCTTAACTATCAAGCCATCTCCTCAGGCCCAAGAAGCACATTTCTTTCAACTATTCAATAACCAAGATCCATAAAATATTAAAAACTTACACTGAACAGAAATTTAAAGCATTCAAACGTAAAAATATGTTAAAGCCGAAGTGTAAATATCAAGCAGGGATGTCACAAGCTAGGGATGGTTTTCTGGATACATGAGTGGTTTATGAAACCACAGAGGAATGCAGTCACCGACATGCATGAATTCAGTCACATGTGCACACCCTCACGCTCTCCCAGGTTAAGCTTGTGTGGTTTATGGGCATTCTGATGGTCCTCTTTTGGACCTGTAGGCCCCTGTGCTGTGTGGTTGCTTAGGGTACCTTCCTAGAGCCAGCCAGTGTGATGTGTGGGGTGAGACCCTCACTACCGTTCTTGCTGTTGCTGATATACATATACTTACTAATCAATAAGACCCCAGAAGATGCTCCAATTCTATAAGGCAAAGAGGCAAGGCAAAAGAAACGGGTGCTGAAACCCAGAGAGTGCTACCTGGATCCTTGGCAGATACCAAGAATTAATATCAGAATAAAATGTTGACAGTTCTTCAGCTTTGCAGTGATTTACTCACAGGGCTCAGATTTCTTATTCAAGACTCAACTCCATTTGCCTGTCAGTTATATCCTACAGAAAGCAAATCTGTCATTTAGAATTGGCAGAAATATCTCCTCGGTGTAAACCCCAGTCTCTGGCTCTCTGGGTAACACACTGAAAGGGAAAGATAATTTTAATGTTAGCTGCCATTGCAGTCAAGCCACAGAGGGCCTTAGGATACAAATTAGTGAAGTCAGGGATACATTATTATGCCAAATATTGTTAACTGTGGGAGAATTTAAAACTGAAAAGGAAAGATAAGCTTTGAGGTGTGACTCCCAAAAGCTGGATCTCAGCATCTGTGCATCCCTTCTCCTACCCATTAGCCAAACCATGGCTGACCTACAGGGCCTCACAGAAGTCTGGCTTCCTGGGGTTGATGTTACTCACCTCCTGCTGTGCTAGGCACCTATCCTACCCAGTAACACTGCCATGCATGGCCCTCCAGGGGAGCAGGATTAAAGTGCTTGAGATTTTTGGTTCAGGTTACAGTCTATCATCACAGAGACATAGAGGCAGAGACAAATGTACAGGAGCTTACACATATGAACACACACACACACACACACGCACATGCATACACACACTAAGAGTTTGAATGTGTGGCTTTTCTCTTTCTTCCCAGGTCAGGATGAAATGGTGTTTTCATACTTCATTTATTGTCCTTTCAAAGATCTGAGGCCAGATCCAAAGCCGAGTTGCCTTCCCTAGCATGCATTAGGTCCATCAATTCCTAGTTCCTGTCTTTCTGCAAACTTGTTACGTTTTGGCTGGCCAAGACTAGGGGGGCCTTGAGTTAACAGGCCCCTCTTTTCATTTCCCGATGGTAAGAAATTACCTCATATGTCTCTCTTGGATTGGCATATTCCTAGATCAATGTTTTCCCTTCCCACAGTGGCTGCAATACCCTGGAAATCTTGGCACACCCTTACCGTCATGGCCAGAACCTCCTTGTTCTCTCCTGTGAGTGTCCTTTTCTCCAAAATTAATGTGCCTTTTATTTTGAGGTCTGGAGCTTTTCACTTTACAGTTTCTTTGTAAATGGTGCAGTTTAGCACAATTAAAGCACCGGATGTGTTGATGTCTGAGACCTTTAACTATAGCTTGTCCTGTGTTATTGGTTTGATGCTCCTGAGAGCCAATATTAACTGTCTTCCTTACCCATTCATGTAATGGGGCGCCTCATGCTTTTAATGGTCTAATTGCTCTCTTACATTCAGTATTTGCATTCTCATAAGCCATGATCAGTTTCAATGCCTGTCTGGTCTCAGGGTCTGGTGTGGCCCTATCTAGAGCGGAACCCAGTCTCTGTAAGAACTCTGTGAAGGCTTCTCCAGGGCCTTGAAATACCTTAGTAAATGAGGTGGTTGTTTTACCAGGCTCCTCAACCATATGCCAAGTTCTTAAGGCTGCAACACTGACATTGTTCAATTACTACATCTTCAGACTGGACTTGTTCTTGCATAATGCCCTTCACCAAGCAATTGATGGTTAACACCATTTATTCCCCTTTGTTATATTTTGTTGTTCTATTTTTTATGGCTTCATTTCGCCACCACAATTACCACTGTAATTACTGAGCAGCTTCTAACATAGCTGACAACAATCTCTTCCAATCTTGGGGAATAAATCTATGCTGCATAGGCCAGTTACTTAACATTTGTTTAACAAAAGACCGAATGCATTTTATACCATACAACAGACTCCTTAAAATGCTTTAAATCTAGCATATCTCCTGGACGCCATGCCATCTCGTCATAAGCCTCACCACCATCATTAGCAGAGATATGTTGTACAAAGACTGGAAAGGCTGACGGTGCCAGCTCTAGAGAATTCCTCTAGTAGCGCGCCTGCTTCCAAAGCCTTTTTAGCCTGTTCATCTTTCTGTTCTTCTGGAAATCTTTTTGCTTCCCCAGCTTCCAGTTCTTCCCTGCTCCTTCCTCACCCAGGTCCTCTGAATACCTGGTGCATAGAGAGGGGCAGGGCAGCAATTGTGGGAAACTCTGGCTCTCAGCTACTAGTTTGTGATCCTCCTCCCAGTAAGCTTGAGCTCAGCAATAGGTGGGTGTTCCCAGTGCTGGCAAACAGTCCACAAGACCCTAGACAAAATGGCTATTAAAAGGCTGTTTCCTTGCAGAGACACTTTCAAACCAAACTGCCCAGACTTTAGGCCAAAAGGAGTCAAAAGCTGGCTCCTTGAAGAAACACATATCAAAGCTGCCCTGGAGGCAAGCCCTGGGTAGCCTCCTGTAATTCACATACCTTTGGCTTAAAACCCAGCCGTCTGAGGGGGCGGGGAGGGGGGACACTCACTCCCATCTCTCCTTCTATAGTTCCCTATCTTTGTCTTTCTTTTTATCACTAACTTTGAATAGAATATTAGTTTATTGAATTAAAATCTAGCTTTTCGACACTTGGCTGTCTTTATTTTGACCAAGCATGCTCCGTTATCTAGCTTTTTCTGAAGCCCGGGGTTCCCTTCTCCCCACCCTACCCCCGAAGAAATGCAGACTCCCTGTGCACCATCTTAGCTAAGTGCTGACTGCTCTGCGGGAAGCTGGGGGATCAGACCGGAAAGCTTCCTCCCTGCAAAGGTGGCCAGCCCCTCTGCATGGCCTGTTCTCAAGACAAAGCCTTCCTCAGCTGGTGGACTCCTGAAGGCCAAGGAAAACTCAGCGCAGCCTCCCTGCTGGCAGAACCTACAACAACCACGCTGCTCCGCAGGACAAGCCTCAGCTGCCTTCACTCCCTCTGCTGATAGGGCCCGCACCATGTGTTTCCCATTCACCAACGGCGCCTTTTGCTTTCCAAATCTTCAACCTCTACCCACAAATTCTCTAGTTGTACAGCCAACTCTGCAATCCTTTTCAGAACTATAGAATTGACTGGCACTTCCAGTTTTTGTATCTCAGTCTTTCGTCCAATCTTAAAAAACGGAATACAGGAAGAAGACAAAACAAAACCAGAACCTCCCCCTAGCCCCCTCACCGCCCCCTCCAGCGCCGCGCATTCAAGGCAGGAAAGAAGCCGCCGGCAGCCAAAGCTGCCGTTTTGCTGACACCATGAAACAGTATCTTCATACCTTTAGGACCTGTAGTTGCCTCTCCAGCATTAGAAGTTAAGGTCCCCATTATGTCCAAGCCACACTGGTACCACCTGAAGGCTTTGAACTTTTTAAACCTACTTTATTTAGGGTTCTTTAGCGCTTATACCTCTCTTCCAACCCACCTATCCTACATAGGAGAGAAAAGAGGTTAATGGGCACAGGAGAAATAATACCTTCTTAGACTCAGTTCCTGCAGCAGTTCCACTTGAGTAATTGGGAGGATTCCAGCAGACCCATTAAACAGCAAACCAGCTGTTCAACAAAGGAGCAGCAGCTCAGCCGGATCCTGGAACCTCGAAGTGTTTTCTGGAGTGTGTCTCCCTAGAAGCGTCTTGAAGTGGATCTATGAACAGCCAAACAATAGAAAATGATACCAAGACCAAAAGACCGGGCCTCTTGGTTTGGGCTGGTATGGATCTCCTCTCAGAGTCCACACTAGGATGTTTTTCAGCTGGCAAAGACCACGCCCACAAAAGGGGCAGCGCCTGTTCTAGTGGATAAAGATCACCTGTTCTCTCACAAGTCTGTTTCCCATCCCACACTTGGGATCAAAACAAAAACATGTTTATATCCACAACTATCCTGTAAAACACAACCAAACTATTGCATTATCTGGGCTGCTTAATAAAACCTATTTCCATAGGTAGAGCAAGGCTCAGCTCCTTGTTAGAATAAGGAAACAAATCTTTACCACACACGATGGAACTCAATGTCTAGTAAAATAATCCCTTTCTCTAAGTTTAAAAACAATGAAAATATCAACCAGGAAATAAGAGGAAATATACTAAATGTAGGTAAATACTATGCAAATTCATGACTTGTGCTCCAGAAGTCCAGTCTTCAGTCTTTCCAGAAAGTTGGGGAAAACATAATACACAGACTGAGCAATTATCAGTAATTTAAAAAATACTGGTAGATAAAATAATTATCAATAAAAAATGTATTCTTATGGTTCCAGAAGCTGGAAGCACAGGATGATGGCAATGTATCTGTAGGGGTCTCTCTGTTCCCTAGGGAGGGATAGATAGTGGAAGGGGAGACAGCTAATGGGTGTTGATCTCTCTCACCTGCACAGGAGGCCTGTTTCTTCTGGTGACTTTTCAGCACAGGAGTTTTAGAAGGACACATCCATTCCCATTATGACCTCCAGGGAGGAACATGGGACACTTGAGTGAAGCTACCACCTCCCAGCAGGGTGCATACCAACAAGGCTCCTACCCTGCTATCTAAGGAGCGGAGTCCTGACACCAAGCATCACCTACACAGGAGAACCTCCCTTCCCACACTTGTCACCTGACCCCTTTTCATCCTGTGGTCACTGTTCTCCCAGCTCCATTCAATGCACCAGCAACACCTGTGGGAACATTTTATTGTCCACCTTGAACTGTGCTCATCTCCTTTCATGGCTCCATAGCAAAGATACTCCAGTTATGCTTAAAACTTGGGTCTGAAAGTATAGTTCAATAGATAGAACTTGCACTCAGCCTACACAACTCCCTGGTTCAAATCCCCAGTACAGTTCAATACATACATACATACATGTGCATACATGCATATATACATATGTATATGCATAATGCTTGTGTATATGTACATATATACAATGCAGACATAAACTGTATGAATGAATGCCTCTCCAGTATTTCTTCATTGATTGCCTTGCATTTGGACTGTTTCCCCAAACCCCACCTACTCACTTATTGTGAGATTGTTACATTGGAAGCACAAGAGCCCAAGGCAGTGAAGATGCAGAAGGAAGGTGATCTTCTGATGGAACAATGTTAGTGAATGAAAATAAACAGATGCAACAAGACGCTCTTAGACTCCCTGCTTAGAAATCAGCACGATTCACGGAGTGCTGAGGGGGACCGTCCGAGACCACTGACTTGGCATGTGATTGAGAGCTTCTAGAAGGAGGCTGTTACGGGTCTCATATGGATGAATGCACCAAGGCATAGGATAACTAAAACTGCACGTGAGTGAGATCCAACCACGCTTCAGCCATGTTGCTAACTCAGCTCTTCCATATGTTATCTTTGCTGTGTGCACTCATGGTCCTTGGTCCTCTACTGGGACAACCCACCCTCTAATGTAGTGAGGAAACTGCTGATGACTTTGGGGTTTTGCTCAGGCTTCTCTAGCTGTGACCTCTCTCCTGCAGATTAGCACCATATGTCTCTTTCCTCTTCTTTTGATGCTGATAGCTTTGCATAGTAATTAAATAAAGATGTGTCCATAGCAACTGCATAAAGACACGGCCATTTCTATCAGGAACTCACTGCCCCACTGAGGGGCTCTTATAACTTAATTATATCTAAGTCTCTGTTCTTCTGTACAGTGCGAGTATAATAAGTTTTACTTAAAGCTATCTCAGGGACTTCTGGTCCTAGGAATGTGAAGTTACCTGTGAGTAAATTTATCTTCTGTTAAAGCCATGGTAAACCCCAGAAGGAAAAAAAATGAAACAATTGCTTATAAGCACTGGGCATTGACAGGTGTGGCATTGCAATTCACAGCAGAAGGTGGCACCTCAATGTTGGGTGATGTGTCTCC